>NW_027471238.1:0-27666 GCF_051020765.1 Lasioglossum baleicum
TGAGCACAGAATTCTATTATAGCCTAATATTTGAAATGAAAATCGAACGAGTTTTTAAATACTAATACATTAATATACGCATATCGAATATGTATATAATATTGAGCGTACGTATATAATGTAATAATTACACTACCTACTGTTTGCGATTTATCTTCTTCTTTTTTTCTCAAAATTGAACTAAATATACTATAACAATAACGATATTTCTTACTTATGAAACACTTGATAACATCTCATTTTTATAAATCACCCTATAATCAATTAAGAGCCAATTGGCAGAATAATATATTTTTATTCGAACGAACGAAATCCACATTAACGCGTTGCATATCGTGCATAAATGTTAATAAAGTCAGGCGTCGCATATTATGTATTTATTTATAATTTCCCATTTTAACTTAAAATACATCACCCATTCAAAATTAAAATACATCTTTAGTCATGGCAGTTACATGATTTTATCGAAACTTTATACGCAGATCTCAGATATATGCAAAAAACCGAGTTGTATGCGATTCATACATGTACTATTTACCACATATTCTAGATACCTATAATAAACTGAGTGTATGAAAATCATAAATTATTACATTGTTCACCTTAGGTGGGATGCTTATATTATTACAACAATACGATGTAACATACATGTCATATATATTGACCAAATGTTATATGGAGTATAATAATGAATGCATTTATCCTACATAATCAATTATATTATACACCTTTATCAATTTTTTCTCTAACAGATTGCTTTGAAAATTCATGATTTACTTGGATTTAAAAAGCGAGTGTTATGAATAATAAAATTGAAAATGGAAATTTTTATGCCTTGTGCTTTAATGTGAGACAAGAATTACTGGCACTCTTGTTATGTTAGAAAAATGTATGTTATAAGAGATCCTCGAAGCAGTCTCGAAATATGTGTATATGTATATTTCAAATACACAAATGTATAATTACTATTTTTGTTTACTATATCATATGTAAATATGTAAGATTTATATCATATTGTTCTAGTATGTACCTGATACAAAAAGCTTTTAAAGCTTATAAAACAACCTTTCTAATATGTTTAATTTTTAAAATATTTTATACATTCGAAATTTCTAATTAGTCATTTAAGAAAACAAATTTATGTCTTTATACTTTAATAACAGTGGATTGAATTTCTAGAGTTTCGATTCGAATATAAGAAATTTATATGATAATTTCACATATTGCGAGATAAAACAAATAAAACAATGACAAAAATTTAGGAAAATGAATAAATACACAAATGTATAAGAAAAAATTAAGAAAATTAAAAAGAAATGTATGTCGAAAACATATACAAATATAAATATATATTATATAAATATTTATATATATTTATATCTTTATATTTCCATATTTCTGTTTTTTTATTCTTAGATGTCTAGTGCGTATCTAGGTATATCTCTAAATCAGTGTTGTTTTTGTAAGAATACCTGGAAAAAATGTGTTGCTTCTATTATATCATGTACACGCCATTATAACGAGCAAAAATAAAGATAACATTCAATAAGAGTCAGTTGTGCTTATAATTTCGTTTTAGAATCCCCTATAAATATTGATTATATTATTTTCATACAAATTAATTTTTGATCATGTAAAAATATTTTTAATAAATCACATTTAATGTTTTAAAACCCACAGGGTCAATTTTGTTAAATTTTACATATAACTAAAATGATATGTAGATATAATGTTACAAATAAATATCAATACCAAAAATTGCTACAGCAATTTTACTTGTTTTATATTTTTACTATAAATTAAAAATTGACAATAAGATACTTATTATCAGGGGATATTATACAATACTACATAAAAAAAAAAGAAAAAAAAAAAAGAAAAAAGAAAAAATAGAAAAAATTATACATAATACGATTTTACGTATTTTTTATATAATAATATTCTTTTCCATTCTTTATCCAACAGTTCACAATATAATGAATTCATATTTTAAAAGTTGGAATTCATTCCTCGTTACAATGTAGAAATTATTCAACATACAAAAAGTCGATAATTTTTCATATAAATTAGAATTCCACAATTCACTGTGATATCACTTGAATAATCATTTCACGAGTTTGAAATGTATAAATTAACTTATTTTATTTGTAATCACTCAAATTAAGTTTATTAGCGAAAAATAAAATTTCATTATTATTTAACGCTGTAAAGACGATAACTAAAACATAATCGAGATTTGTGATAGTATGGTGTAGTACGAACTGTTGAAATACACCTAGATTTATGCTTAGAACATTCCTAATATAATAATATAGCACCTAAAGATTTTTGTACTTTAGCAATATTTTGCATGATAATATTATCAATATAAACATACATCTATGATACTTGGATCATATTTACATTATGCAATCATGACTATAAAAAAGTAAATGGAAAGCAATCTAATCTCTTATTTTCTGATCATTGTTTAATTTTACAATTAAACAAATGACCATAAAAATCTTTGTGGTGTATGCATATTTAATATGCACAAGAAACTTATTTAAAGACCATTAAGTATAATTATTAAATGGCATGGTAAATTTTGGTTAACTTATGTTACTTTTCTATATATTACAATATCTACATTCGATTTTAATTAAAATCGACATAATCGAAGTATGGTTACAATAAAAATTTCAAATTAACGGTTACAACGTTAAAGGCTCTCTATCTATCACATAACCTAAACAGTTTTTATTCATTTAGAATTTATCATTATCATTATTATAGCTAGTACTAAATTTAATGCACGCTTATCTGATAAAGATGAGCATTGCAAAAAATTGCTGAGCAGTTTTGTATTAAATAATTTAAAAAACTCTAATCACTGATTTTATTCTTTACTAACAGCTAAAACAACAGGTTCAGACTCTTTATTATTTGATGGTAATATAGCTTCTGTTTCCTCACTACCTTCTGTACTATCTGCTGCACTTGCGGCATTTGCTGGTTCCTCCTTTTTATCGCCATCATTAGATGATTGTATTTGCTGCATTTGTAATTGATTACGTAATCGTGATATTTCACGTGCGTCCGAACGTCGATGACGTCGTAATTGTGCATTTTCCGAAACTATGCGCCGCGCTAGTTCCAGAACATCTTGCGGTACTTCTAGGGCTAATAACCTTTCTTCCAAATCTATTGCTGCCGTTCCTTCGGAATCAGAATCACTTTCTAGTGAAGATGTTCCAATTTCAGTAGAAGGTGGTTCAATGTTTATTGTAGAAGATGTTACAGCAGCACTACTTTCTTCTTCTTCACCCATTTCGTGTTTATTTTTCTGAGGCAGTTCCTTTTGATTGCTTCCAGGTGCATAAGAAGGGAATGCAGAATATACGCTAATAGTAGATCCAGAACTAGGAGATGTTTTCTCAGGTTTGACACTATCTGATGAAGCTTCTTTTTTTTCATTACAACTTGATGAGTGATGATTATAACGTTTATGTTCATGATGATGTCGTCGCTGATGGTGAGCTGATGGTGGAAGTACTACAGGCACTGATGGTGCAGGTATAGGTGCTAAGGCTACATTTGGTTGAAAATGTGGTTCAAAACGTTTGCATTCAGAAAGGGGAACCACACGTTCTGGATGTTGTAGTACAGGTGGACCACGACTAAGGTATGCAGGCACCAATGATGAACTGTTTACAAAAAAGTTATGATCTTATTATAAAGCAATGCAACTTTAAAAAAATTTTCTCTCCTTATTTTAATTGTATTTATTTACTACACTTATTTATCCTTATGTTCAGAAAAATTATGAAGTTATTATAAAATATTACAAGTAAAAAAAAGTTTGTATTCCTCATTTTATTTGTATTTGTTTACTACACTTACTTATCCTTATGCTTGCAAGTATTTGTGGTATTCCACGGTCTAAAAGCTGATGCTCCTCTAGCTGCTAATTCAAAGACTGCCCATTGCATTTGTAGATATGGATCAGTTGCATTTGCTACTTGAGATATAGGATGATACATGCCTAAGCCATTTCCATTATAAATTCCTGGACAATCTTCTCTTCCTATATCCTTTCTAATTCGTTTTAACTTTTCTGAATCATGCCGCAACTGGAAAAGGGTTCTTTATTTTCTTCTTTCCATTCTGTTTATTATTCAGTATTTAAACAGTATTATAAAATCATAATATTAATTTATGTTTAATATATAAAAATTTGATATAAAATTCAATATTTCAAGAATGGAATGTTAAAATATAGTTCTCTTCAATTATACTTATTATTTATGAATTTCTAATTATCTTAAAAAATAATTTAAAACTTAATACTTTTATGAAAATAATGTGGAAATACGATACCTCTGATTTTCGCTTGGAACCCAATGTAAGATGTTTTTCCTTTAATTCTCGAAATAAAGTAAGAGATTTATTATAATGTTCTTGATCTCGTGAAAGTAATAGATATGATCGCCAATTTGCAGAATCAAAGCCCCAATGACAGGTACGATTTTCAAGAGATCTATGAGCATGTCTAACAAAACGTTGAGGCGAAAATTGGCAGCCACATTCGATACACTCTATACACACTGAATCGTCAGATTCAAATAAATTTGCATCAAAAATGCCTTTACATTTTCCAAAACACTCATGATACACCTTAAATTTGATAATGGATTCTTCATCATTATCATTCTTGGTACACACTTTCTTTTCAATACTATCTTGGTTTTGACCAATTTGAGAGGGATCACATGATTCTGTCCGTAAAAGTAAAGCACTGACAAGCCTTTCGGCATCTGTTTGAGTGATAAGGCCACAGGAAGGAGCATTACGCGGCAGAATTCCTGAATGCTTAAGTTCTTCTAACTGATCTCTTGTACATCGTGAGCAATAAATTTGTAATTCATCGCAAACTTGATTAATCTGTTGAAGGGAAAATTCTTGCAAGACTGTATTTAATATCTGTGGTAAACATAACCTCCTTTCACCTCCTACAACAAAACACGATATTCTTTCGCCCTCTAAAATCGTTTCGCATCTTTCAGAGCAACTTTGGTCGGGTGCTGTTAAAATAGGTATTTGAAATTCTAACTCTCTCTTTTCGCAAACATTTTTCGATCGTTCTAATTGTGGATCTTCGTCCGAATCTTCCAGTGGTTGTTCAGTTCTGCGAATTTTGCAAGGAGTGATAGGTGTTATTGACGAGTTATTATCCTTTTCAGTATCTTTCGTAGAAATATGTTCTGATGCAGAATCAATGACACAATTACTCGATCGATTTGAGGGAGAGTAACAAGGTGTTTGTTCTTGTAATAGACTTTTGCAGTCCATACCAAGCAGGGCCGAACTCGGACCCTGTAAACTTTTCACAGCGGATAGCTGATATGTCTTCAAGACGGTCTTTAGTTGCGGACTATACGATTGACTATTCGTATTGCCGGGCAATAGCGTCTCCATTATTTGTATCGTACGTGAAAAGATTCAAGAAGGTAATAGGTTCGATCGTTGTATGAAATTTTCGAGACAACTTGTGACATACCACACTATTTTGTACGATTCATAATATAGGTGTATTTACACCCATAATACATGAAACCTACATACGTACACTTTGTAACAATTAATTCGACGTATTGTTCATTTAGCCCACGTTTCTAACTATAAGAGAAAAATAGCACTAAGTAAGGAAAGATACAAAGTGTTCATCTTAGCTGATGCGTTGTTAAATTTCATCGCTTCTCTTTTGGCACGCAAGTCGAGAACAAGCTTAACCCGTTCATGTGTCTTTTTCTAAGTCTGCTGCTCCCCTTGCTGTAATATTATATTCAACACAACGATCCGACTATCTATTATCCACAGTCTATTGTCCATCGCAACGTCGCTTCCATGTACATGATAATTCGTTCTTGCTTGAACAAGTTTATGTCACTGCGAATGAATCTATAATCAAGATGTTTTCTTATACTTCAATTTTACATTTATCACACTTTATTCCTTTTTCTAAGTTTCCTTACTAACACTACGAACGAAACACGATTATTCACGATTACTTCTTCTTTCTCTACCTTTTCCTGATTTCATTTGCATATTTTTCCATTTCTCATGTTATTATTAATATGAGCTCTATATTCTTTGAGGTAATGCATATCCATTGTTTCATGAACTTGGTTATCACTACCGTCGTTTCTATCGTCACTGTCTTTGATATTATCGTCTCTACCGTCGCTACAGTCGTTATCACGATCGCCACCGCGACCGCCATTCGACCGCCACCGCCACCGCCACAGCTATTTCTACCACCACTGTCGCTGCCGCCGCCGTCACAGTCACCGCCACCGTCGTCGCCACTGTCACTACCACCGACACCACTGTTGTCGTTACTGTCGTTCACTATGACGATCACTAGCAAGAGATAAATAAATATGCTATTAATGCTATTTATTACAGTAGTAAAATTGATGATGCGTTCGATCGATGAATATTATCATCATGACGAGTGACATTGTTAGACAATGGATCGACCATGCACACCACGACCAAGTGATATTGATCGCACACGGAACGAGAAATGAAGAACCACTCAAAAAGATACGCATATTTTTTATGGCATCGCACGATGTCAATTACAAATAACGTGGATATAACATTGATTATCCACACTACAGTCATTCGTTGACTATACGTGATATTAGTTCAATTCGATATTAATGTTTATACTCGCACTTTTCATGACAAGACGTTTCGTCGATTGCATGCGTGTAGTCTCCTTCCCTCCCGCCCTCCTTCCTCCCACCCTTTTACAGTATGTCTTTTTTGTGGTACAAATACTCCACCTTGCTTCTTTTTTTTACACACATATACACGTACACTATAATCATACGCGTATGTAAACACAAGAAGATAACACAAGACCCTTACAGGAGCCGCATATCATTGTGTACTTTTGTAACCATACAGAGCATTGTACTCTTAATCACATACAATTTTCTATATGTATGCGTGTGTGTACAATTGTCTCGGGCACTCATGTTTCCTTCAAGTACGAAGAATGATCATAAACTTTACATAAGTTTTGATACTCTTTTCACAAGTATCACGTCGTCAAGCAAAGTTCACTATATCCCTCGTTAACACCGCTTCTTCCACCAAGCCAGCATAACGCTTGGCCTCCTACCGCGCTCTGTGTATCTACCACGTTAGCAGTTTCGTCTCTATCGTACTTTCGTATCTATCTAACCAGTGTGCGATATACACATATAGATGGATATATATGCACGTTACAGATCAGCTCGCTTAGCCGCGCTTGCTTCCGAAGGATGTGGAATGGTTGAGTCTGCGTATCTATGGGTTGTGGCATAGTGTCGGTCTGGTCGGACGACAGCCGTGGTGGCGGTGGTGGTGACGGCTAAGTATTTAATCACGTGATCCCCCCGTCAAAATAGCCTACATGTCTACACCCACATAGATAGAAGTGCAGCTATTCCGCGTTCATTGTCAGGGCAAACTTAACACGCGTTGTATACACTTTGGTTCCAGTGTATCGGTAATAGTTTATTTTCATTCTGTCAAGTAGATGAAAAATTCCTAGTATTTTTTGTAGTAATATAAATTTAATGTCTTTGTATAAACTATATGCCAAGCAAATTAAATAAAATTTAATTTTATATGGACGTACAGATATAAATATTATTGCTCTAGTTAGTATATAAAAGCATTTCTTGGAACAAAATTATATTATTTTAAGAAACGAAATATAGTCGTAGAAAATAACTTCTTAGAAATCGTTTATGCGAAATTTTGTCATTAGTCACTTAATCTAAAACAAATCTTATAAATTACGTTTGCCATGATGTAAAATATAATTTTCTTTTATTTATAAATTTAAAATCATTTTTATTTTTTTTAAAGACATGTGCTCGTGTCATGTAATTGATATATAAACATGTGTCTATATGTCAATCTTGTACATATGCATATTAGAAAATAATAACTTCAATAAAAAGCAAAAAATATTTATTAGTTATCTTTCAGGTATAAATTCTATTTGAGTTTTTTCACTTTTTTGGGTTTTTCTTTTTTTTTATGTTTCTTTTTGTTTCCTTTCATCATTTGCTTCTTTCTTCGTTCTTTATTTAATTTTTTCCTTTCCTTTTTCAATTCTTCAGCTGAAGATAAATCAGAATCATCAGAACTTGAACTGCTTGAGGAGGATGATGATGATGATGATGATATGCTTGAACTAGAAGGAGAAGAATCTGGTGAAGAATCCGAAGCACTTTCAATTTTTTGTTCTAATGTAGGTATTATAACAGGTTTTGGGTGGGATTTTAAATGTTCCCTTAAGTCATCTGTAAGTCCACCTAAACCTATAGATGTAAAAAAGTTTATTGCAAAACGTGTGTTTTTAGGATCGTCTCTGGGAAACAGTCCTTCAAATGCATGTTGTAATGTAATGTCTTTCACACGTAGATTAAGCTTGGATAGCCCCATATATTCAGACAGTTCTTGAAACAAGATTTTAATAAATATTCTGTTAGAACTTGTTGTATCTTCTTCAGTTAATTTTATACATGATAATACTTCCCATGATATAGAATCAGTAAATAACAAATGAGCAAAGAATTTGGATACATTACGTAATTTATTTGTATCTAAACGATGGATTGTGTGATATGAATCTTGAAAAATTTGCTCAAATGGTGTTACATACATTTTATTAATAGCACAAAACCGACCAGCTAATAGTCCAAAGAATTTTTCATATGTTCTCATTTCTGCGCAACAATCTAAAAACATATGACAAAGTTCAGTTTCCTGGCCAGGTTTTAGTTGCATTTTCATTAGTTTATGTGCACACTCTTCAAAATCAAGTGATGAATGTATTGTTAAATATATTGTTCTTCTAAGAGCAGTCAAATTTGTTTCTGTATTATCTACAATTACATCTTCTTTTTCTTCTGTTACAGCAGTGCTACTATCTTCATCTGAACTTTCATTTTCGTCATCATCTTCATCACTTTCTGTGCCACTGATATCTGAGCCTAATATTTCTTTACTCAATTGTTTATATTTATCTTCATTATTAACATATTCTGCATCAAATTTAAAAACATTTAATATATCTTGAGCATCTGTTGCTTCATCTAATGTTATTAAATGAGTAAATTGATTTTCTTCCTCTACAAGATCAAGTTCTTCTGGAACAGCTTCATGATCCTTAAATCCATCTTTCCGAACTTGAAACATAACTTCAATCATGTATTGAACCCTCTTATCTAATTGCCCTTCATGTAATATATTTCGTAACATTTCAAATATAGCTTCAATACCCTTCCTAGAGACTTCTGTCAATTTCATGCCACATTCTTTTAAAAATGCAATTGCAACTTCTACAGAGTCATCTGTTGGTGTTTCCACTAATAAAGTCAAAATTTCTAAAGCTAAAATCTCATGTGCCACTCTTTGATTTACTAAATGCGCTATAAATGTGCCAGAAGATATACATAAAGGTTTGTCATTTCTTCTAAAACCACGTTTAAACTGTATTACAAGACGTTTCAATATTAATTCCCCGATATTAGGGAATTTAGAATTAATAATTGCAGTGAGGGCTGCATAAACAGATGTGAAGGTTGGTGATGCTGCTTGAGCTTGAATAATAGACCTAGCAAGTAATCCTCTACCTCTAACAATATTCTCTTTCAAAAGTTCTCGGGTTATAAGTCCAATATTACTAATATTAACTTTATTAATGTAACCATGTATAGACTTCTTAAGAGCCTCCCATGCAATACGTTGATATGCAGCTCCTGATTTATCGGTAATTTCAGCTTGCATTAAACGCAATTTTGCAGGAGGTATGTAAGCACCACCTGTTCTTGATGTCAATAATTCAACTGTTCGATTTTGCCTTTCAGTTACTTCATCAGAAGCATTTGATTCTTGCTTCCTTTCCATTTCTTTATCTGTTATTTTATTTTTCTCTGCCTTTCTTCTATTCTCTTTTTCATCTCTTGATCTTCTTAAATCATGTCGGTCATATGATTGCACTTCCACACTGGATTCTTCAGAGTTATGATTCTTTTTATAAGAAAAAGTCTTTTTACTATTTCTATCTTCGTAATAATAGCGATCTCGATCATGTTCTTGATCTCGATCTCGATCTCGATCTCGATCACGATCACGATCACGATTACGTTCACGGTTTCGATCTCGGGAATGATATTTATACCGTTCATAATCATCCCTTTCTCGTTTAGAATATGATCTCTTCATTTTGTAGCTGAAAGTTAAAAAAGGTGAATTTAAGTATTTTTTAATAATCTTATATATAATTAAACAAAGAAAGAATAAAATTACATGCTCTTATAATATATAATTTTTAAACTTTAATGTATTTTACGAATAAAATATTGGACAAAACAAATTCTTTCGTATTTGTATTTATATTATAATTAAATTGTAATTATTAATTTCATGCTATTAAAAACAGTATAATAAATGTTTCTTACCTTAATTACGTCTAATAATATTACAAGAAATTGTAAATTAACCTCTTGTATAAAATAACCTCAAAAATTATAATTATCATGGAGAATTATCTTCAAACTTTAACATAAAAGAAAGGCACCTTATTTTAAAAATATAATTTATTTATTATTTATTGCAATAATGTGTAAATTGCAATTGTTAACCGATAGTTATATGCATCACTTGATTACACTCATACGAAACACTAGTGACCCTTAAACATGATTCGTACTTAATGTTTATACAATGTAATTATGAAGTTAAGAATAAAACGTAATCATTAATAGTGTTATTAAACCGATCATTTACAATTGAAAAGTAATTGTTATTCGCAACAAAATATTTTATATAATTTCGTAATATTGTATGGAATAGTTTTATAAATTAAATTCCAATTGAATTTATTTAAGAAATATATTAAAATTTAAATAACAACATTTTTTAAATATATCTTAGAAACTCCATAATAGTATGAAGTAATAATTATTACAAAATTTAGTTTTATATTTTACGATATCACTAAAGATCACTAGTTACAAAAATTTACCACGCCTTATAAACTTCTTACGATTACCTATCATATTTAAAGTTAGTGAAAATAACGTAAGCTATTGTGTATAATATAATAAATAGTATAAACTTAAAATTTTTACATTAATAAGTAATAAAAGCTAAAAAAAAAATAATATTTCGAAAATATAATTTTCTTGTAGTTATTTTATTAGTAGAATATAATTATAAATACTGCATTTAGATATTTCTATAAATTTAATAATTTCAATATATTTAATAATTAAATATATTATACAATTTTAAATCAAAGTAATGTTTAAAAATATTGTTCTTATACATTATAGTTAAACTAAATTACAAATTTATTTGTAAAAGTGAAATTATATGGTAATAACTTTAAAGTAAAACGTATAATTTTTATAGTAAATATAATCAATTAATTGCAATAATACAATTTAGTTAATTTTAGTTAATAATTGATATCAAGTAATGCAATTTGTATTTGAATCTTTTTATTTAATTTTGAAAGATTAAATATTACAATAAATGCAGTATGTATGCGTCATTCTATAGGGAAAATAAAGATTTCCTTATGAAGATGTGTATCCTATAAACATGGCGACTGCCAAGTGACAACGCGTTTTACTGTGTTAAGTGCTTTTCAATTTTGTGTTTGTTACGTGATTATTTCTAGCTAGTAATTTAAAAAATAAGACAACTATTTTATTCTTTCAAAATAACATTGTAAAATATTCCATCTAACATATCAATTAAATCATTTTTTGAACAAAATTGTTGTGCTGAATCAAAAGTTATATGCGTATTAAAATTAAGGTAGTTTAAAGTGAACTAATTTTTATACATAGTGATCTTTAGATATTCTAGTTCATACGTTCCAAATAATTAATTGATTTTAAAACCTTTAAGAAAAAAAATAGATAAATATTTGTTTGAAGTTGTAGTTATGTTCATATTGTGATACAAATTGAAGTGAATTTACATTGTAATAAATTTTTATAATAGTTTGTTTATAAATATAACAATTACGATGCATTTCTGCAAAATAAAAACGTTCATTGAAAATTTCTAGACATTATTTTTGAAAAAAGAGTGTAATCTAAAAGGAGATTATGTAATATAATAAATAATGTGTATATATGTAAGCAAGTATTGATTGAAATATTTATTATTATGTAATTGATTTATTATTTTTATTGACATTGGCTGACTAGTTTAAATGTTCCATGCTTTTAAAAGATTACTTTTAAAGAATATATGCTCAGATTAATTGTTTAATAATTTAATAATGTAATTCTGTTGCAGCATAGTACAGAATATTCATACTGAATAAAAATGCCTACACAAACAACAGACAATGATGATATTCGTGTGAAAATTGTTTATAATGGGTAATACAATGGATTTTTTCAGAACTTGAATTTTATAAATTAGTGTTACGTGTACAATTAATATATATAATATTAAATTATTAATTATGGTATTAAAATAAATGGTTATAAATTTAGGAATATAGATGTACAACAAATTATCTTGTAACATTTAAGCAATAAATATTTACATTTATTAATAATTTAATATTATTTTGCAATCATAAAATTATACAATTATAATTTTAATGTTATTAAAATGTTGGACATAAGTAACATTTAATGACACAAAAAATATTAATTCATTTACATAAAGGTTTAGTTAGTAGGTTTTATTTTCAACTATATAAAAATGATTAGATTATTACCATTTATTAGTATTTAGAGATAAGAATTATATTACACGGTAAATAATTTTTTTAAGTATTCATATTAATATATTTTTATAGTTAAGAATAAATTACTTATAATGAATATAATGTGATATATTTGTATATATATATATTATAAAATTATTTTGATATAGATATATTGTATATGAATATATGATTAAATGAGCTTATTTGAAGTATCTTCCAATTATCATGAAATACTTGATAATATTTTTAGCACATTAAAAATAAAGAATATGAAATATATTTTTGTGTTGGAAAGTACCTAATTATGGTAACAAACAAATAAATAAATAAGGAAGTCCTATATGGTTTTTTATTTATTTATTTAGTAATTTTTATGTAAATGATACTTTATATTGGAAGTGTAACTTTATGGAATTCAGCATTTTTATTTCTTGATTTATATTTTCTTTATTATTGCTATATGAATTTATAAAGATATTGATGCTAACTAAACTAAACTAAAGGTACATCCAATTATTTGTTAAGTTAAATAATTTTGTGAAATTATTTATAGCTATTTATTGCTTTATTTGTCATTTTATATTTTAATTTATGTAATTTATATAAATAATAAAGAAATATGTAATTCAAGTTGTATAAAAATTAAATAGGCTGATATAAGCTACTTAAATATTATCATTGATTTTTAATAATTTTTTACGTTAGAAGTAATTTATACTTCTAATTTTGTTATATTATTAATTTATTATGGTAAATAACCAACAAAATTTTATTATATTTTAAATTTTTTAAAAAAGAAAATATTATAATGACTTATGTTTGTATTAGGGAAGTGCAGATTACGTATATCACTCCTGGCATTTCAGTAGACACACTACGAGAAGAAATGCGTACAATATGTGGATTTGGTGCTGCAGGACCAGATCAGTTTACAATGAAATGGGTTGACGATGAAGGTGATCCATGTAGGATTGCTTCTCAACATGAACTGGATGAAGCACTACGTCTCCATGAACTGGAAAAGGATACTGAAATAACTATACATGGTAAGTATTTTTTATAAATGTACATGTGTTGAAAGAATATACCTTTTTGTGTGCATCAGATATATAAACAATATCACATATAAATAACAGCACATAATTATTTATTATGTGTATCATATGTTAAATTATCTCACATTTTTATTAATGTTTTGTTAATATTTTAATACATTTTAAAATATTAGAAGTGTCCTTTTAATATGTCGTTAACATTTTAATACATTTTAAAATATTAGAAGTGTCCTTTCAAAATTTGAACATTGTATGCATATAAATATATAAATATGACAGTTTTTAAAAATGTACACTTGAAAATTGCAGTATAAATTACATTGTAAATGTAATGTAAATTCATTTTCAATACAATGGATTTTATTAAAGAATTTTATAGTTAACATTAACTGAAAGATTTTATATGGAACTAACAAATTTTTTTTTTTTTAATTTGTAATTTATGATTGAAGTAATCATGCATTAAATAAATTTAATTAGATATGTATATTCAAATATTTAAAAAATTCTATTATACGAAATGATATTTAAAACTGCATCTTTTGTAGATAAAATATAAATTGTACAATCACAAAATTTATTACAAAATTGTAAAATCTGTATTAGATTGTTTATAGATTTATGTTTTTATATATGAATCCGACATTAATTTAAAATTTATATTAATATAAAAGTTTATTTATATGTTAAGTTATTACATGCATATTAATACCTGTTATACGTGGTTTGTGACATACTGTTAAAGAATAATTACAGAATCAGTAGAATATTTTAAAATAAAGTGTTATTCATGTTAACGGACAATGTGTAAATAATATTTACGAAATCCAAGAATAAACGAAGATTTTTATTCTTATATTTTCTATTTAATAATATTTGAAAATATTAAATAAGATTTTTAAGGGTGAAACTTATTTAAAAGCAATATTTCCATTTTAAGATATTCAGTTTATAAAATTACATATTATATAATGTACGCGTAATTTAATATTAAAATTCAAATAAGTTCAAATTTAAATATTTAATACGTATAATTAAAATATCGTGTTAAAGTACTTTTCAATTTATTATATTTTATCAAATTTTAATATTTAATACGTATAATTAAAATATCGCGTTAAAGTACTTTTCAATTTGTTATATTTCATAATTTCTTTCATGAAATATTATCACTTCCAGACTTTTAATGTTTACTAGAGGGTTACATACTATTACGTATCACGTTGCAATAATATAAATGGAAAGCTAAGCGCTTAATTTATTAATGAACTTGATTAAACAACGGCCTCGTTTTCCCTCGTACTATTCTCTACATTCAGCGAACATTTAGAAAAATTGTTACAAACACTTTTATAAATAACAAAAGGCACCGTTATCGACAGTCGCGGAATCGTGTAGCTTCTTACGTACTATTATGTCTAGCGATTATTCGTAATTAATTCGTAATTTGATTATTCGTAATTCATAGAAACCATTTTTAAATATACCGCAAAGAAAGTAAATGCCAGCAGAAAGTGATAAAGAACGTAATTAATATTATAAGAAAGGGAGAGTTTATCAAGACGGAAGGAGGATGGGCGACGCAAAGTGATTAAATTTAGAGTAAGGGAAGAAATAAGAAACGCAAGGATGGCGCGAATGGAAAAGAAGGAAGGAAATTGGAGGAAAAAAGGAACGATGAGGAGTGACGAATATTGAGAACGAGAGGGCGAGGAATGAATGAGAAGGGGAAGAAGAAGCGCAGGAAACGGGCGGGAAAGAAGGGAAAAGGGTTAGGTAGTTTGTTAAAGAGAAATCAGTCCTGTTTTCCAGAGTGTGCCTTTATTCTAGCGTTTGCGCATTTCGCGGAGTAAAGCGCGTCGGCGGCGACGGTAGTTAACGAATCCCGCGGCAGCAGTCGATATTCTTACGCGGACCGATTAGCCACGAAGTTTCCTCACGGAAGTACTCATTCGAACTCATCGTCGAGATGCGTTTAGACGCGAGAAGATAATTCAACGGATCTAAAGTCAAAGAAGGGACATTGAAGACGAAAAAAAAAAAAAAAAGGGGGAAAGAGAAAAAAGAAAGAAGAAAAAAAGAATAAGAAAGAAACGGAAAGAAAGAGGAAACAAGATAAAAACAGAGAATAAAAGGGAAGCAAGTTCGATTGAAGGCAAAACAGAAGAGAAAGATAGAACGTTGATTAGCTTGAAACGTTGGCAAACGATAACAGCACTCGGAGGAGAGGCTTGCGGCAGACTATTTCAATGGTTGGCGATTCATGTCGAGAGGTTGTGATAGCATACCTTTAACAATCGCTGTTGTCAGTGAAGAGGTTGCAAAAGTGGCGATAAACCAGCATCGATCGCGCTGACTCGTCGCATTCTCAGCCGGGTTCTCCTGCAAGAGGTCGGGCTACGGTAAAAGACGAGGACAGAGGACGGCAGAGGAGCAAGAAGGAGGAAGACAGAGAGCGCGAGAGAGAGAGAAAGAGAGCACGAGAGGGAGAGAGAGAAAGAGAGAGAGAGAGAGAGTGTGCGCGCACGTACCCGTAGGAAGGAAAGTAGGGAAAACTTGGGGTGGGAGTTAGAGGGTAATAGCGAGCAAAAGACGGGAGCCAGTGGTGTACGACTGTTGATGGACGATATTAGGCAGCCAGGATAAAAGAAATTCAAGATAAATATACGGGTAAATCGTTGGCGAAATGGCGTGGGGTTATTGGAGCGCAACATCAGTTAGCGATCGGGGTCGGTCACCTCGTCGCGAGAAGGATAAACAACAGCATCAGATATTGCATCAGCAACAGCAACAGCAGCAGCAGCATCAGCAACAACAGTATCTTCAAGCTGAAACGGGAGTTTCGCAGGCGATATACGGTGTGCCGCAAGTACAAGGTGAGCTTACTGGTGTCAGCTCCTCCTCTGCCGTCTCTACAGGGCCTGGTGCCGGTGCCGCAGTGGAGGAACCACCCTGCAGTATGATGATACAGGGTGGTTCCTTCTATTCTTATTCCACGGCTACGGCGGCAGCTGCGACTGCGGCCACTGTTGGGCGTAGGATACTTCCTGTCGTTGAAGGAGGACCCTCCACCTCTTCGACTGGTATTCAAGTCTTGCCAAGGGATCGGCCCATTAAATCCAGCTCCAGTACCTATCCACCATCGCCGAGCAGCGATTCGGCTGAGTACGAGCAACCGATCGCCGGTCTACGAAGTGAATGTTCACCCCATAACAGTCCCCGTGACGATATATTCGCGCAACCTGGCACCTCCTCGTCCAGGATGAAGCTTCTATGCGACAAGGATATCGACGACACATCCGAGGTTGATATCGACGAGGTTACCGCGACGGAGATGATGTACGCGACAGCTAATCGAGCTATAGGGACTAGTACGTGTCGTGTTCACGGGCTGTGCAATCCACCGCTGGATTCTGCAGGACCTATGCCGTCTCTGCTCGACGATACAACTGGACCTTCGCAATTTTGGTTCAACGACATCACCTGGGGTAGGTCTTGACCTGGCTCCTCGCTAAAGACGATTTCAATCTCGTCGATTCCGTTGCAACGAAGCACGATACTAGCGAACGTCTCTCTGTTTTTTTATTAATAGCAGTTATATTACTTCTTTCTTTTCCCTTGTTTCTCTACTATCTCATTTCATATTGCACGTACCTTATATAGTTATTGATTTAGGCGAACAGCTGTTTCTTTTGTCCTTACTGGACGAGCATAATCCTCGTTTAACTCGCCGATTTGAGTATTCAGATGGAATTGTTCAACATCGATCGCGAAGAATCTTGGCTGTCTTTTGATATATCGGTTACATGTGCGCTTATCTAATCTGTGTCACCGTGCCTTTTCGTCTATTCCCACATCCGATGATTTCTGAAATGTAATCCATTATCCGTTACTATTCCGTTTGACATTGTCTCGTTTTTTTTTTTTTTGAAGTGTCACAGTGTGCTTTTGCATTCAACACTTGATATATTCTTTTCATATGTTCTACGACTTTACTTACGCATTTCATTCTACAGATTTATCTTCGTTATTTTCTATAACTAATTTTTAGTCGATAGAAAAATCTTTCCCCTCGTTCGGTTGAAAACATAAAAAGTTTTGACATTTATAATGCGACGAACATTATCACGTTTACTGATCTCTAGCCTCCTTTTTTTCTGTAGAAAATAATTAATATTTAGATAAAAGTAATACGATTAATATAAAATGATTAATACCTGTTCATTCAAGGTGTTGAAAATTGAAAAGGTGAAATGTTGAGATAAAATATCTATAAATAAGATTTTTTCATTCTTTCTGTTCGATTATAGCTGCTGCTAGATTGCAAGCAATTAACTCCGCATAATTGCATTAATACGTGATAATTAACACGGTTTTACCTGCTAAACATTACGGCTTTAGTTTCTTGATATGTGATGCTCATAGATCCAAAGAATGTTTTTCCATGTGCCAAATAATTATAGAAGGTCCCGTAAATTTTTAAAATATGGATCGAGGCACCTGGAATTAGATTAAGTAAGTTAGTAAGATTATAATGTATTTTTATTACGATATTAGAACTATGATTGCAATACTCACCTTTTTAAATCATAAACAGATAGTTCCGAACGTAAGTTGCGAATATTTTAAAATTTTGGAAAGAAAAAGTAATTAATTTCTTCGATTAATTGTAGGTTTGAAAGTTTTTAGTTGACTATTGTCGCGTATATTATTAAACATTTTTTTTACTATTAATACTGACAGTGCTATTTAAATTCTCATAATTTGTATATATTTTTTGCAATAGTTTTTATGCTTCAATATTTTCGCCTCTTAGATTGTATGTCCTTTATCCATTACTTATATCTTAAATTAATATCACATGATATCGAATTTTTTCAACTCGCATAAAAATAAATAGACTAAAATTCGAAGAACTAGAGGAATATTTAATTAAGGGAAACCTACCAGTAAAACCAACATATATTCTTTCTTCTCTAAGGACAAGAAGGATGTAGTGGATATAAAAGTTACACAGTTCTATCGTATGCCGGAGGCTATTGTATTAAGAGTAAAACAATGAAAGCTCACTTGAAAAAACAAAGATGATCTTAAAATTGTATTTCTCAGCACGAAAGGATTACTTTTATTCTTTGAATTTACGTGACCTTTAAACTTTTTCTTTTGTTCTTTTTTTTCTTTACTTTTCTTCGTTGTTATTTTTGATGGCAAAAATTAAAAGGGTTTTGATAAATCTTTGCCGACAAAAAGTATATTTCAGGTGAATAGAAAAATGGATACATTATTTGATACATTTCATAAATAGAATTAATTTCAAATATCTAGCAAATTTATTTCATTAATTAGGACATCATTGTATTTATCGATATCTATCGATCAATTTTTTTTCAAACGTAAAAGATATTATACATATTTACTTTTAATCTAGCTTAAAGAATTTGATAAGAGAAATGGAAAAAAGAACTGTCCATGGTTGTCGAAAAATGACACAGAAGCGAACAGTTTAACAAAACAAATGTTAAAATATTCGTTTATAATCATTGTTAATATTTTTAATTAACTATTGATTTTTCGCTCTTATCAGTTTTATGTAAATAATTTAATCGCTCGAATAGCTTGAAAATGTGGATCTGCTCGAATAATTTGGGCGCTTCTAGATATTGAAATAATTTAAATTGAACTAACGAACTTCCACCTTCTAATTTATCTTACTTATACGAAAAATCTATAAATATTCAAGGAGTATAAATTTTTATAATTATTTAATATTATCACACAAAGAAGAATTATGACATAACTAAATTTTCCAGTTCTCAAGTTATTAAAAACTTTTTCCAAAATACATAAATTATTTCAATTATAAAATTAATCCATGAAATTAAACTCTTATAAAGTATATTATAGAATATTACTTTAAATTCAACATTTAACATCTTCGCTGTTCGCTTTGTAGTACGATTCATAGGTTTCAAATAGACGTGAAATATGTAGAGACACTAAGAATCTTAGTTTGCATAAAATGGATAGAAGAAAACCAATATTTGAGTCTAAAAGGGATCTAGGCAATTCAAATTATTCCCTGAAACGATTGATATTTTAACACTTCGTAAACCATACAGCAAACGTAATATAATATAATACTATAAAAATAAAAATAATGAAATTTCATAGCAGTCTATTTTATTTACTCACGAACTTATATCAGATAAATATCTGTTTATCTTTGAGATTATTAGATTTCTACAGATCAAATAATAAAATATAATTATATAACAAATTCTGTGATTTAAAGATACAACAAATGTAGTTATATAAAATATAAATGTAAAGTTTTGCTGATATTACCAGTTATATAAAGGCCATTTCGTAGAGTGCATAGAATAATGTGGCAGATCGACGAAGTATGACATAAAAAGTGTTATTAACGGCCACGCGAGTGTTAATAAAACGACTTTCGTCTGTGTTCCACTGAAATTTCCAATCATCCTGAAATGAGTCCCTGTCGGTAACAAAAAAGAAGATGAAAAAAAAACCAAGGTCGTAGAATTTGAAAGTACGTAGTATTAAATAAAACAACAGATTCCTTATTAATCACTTACGAAAATTAATTCCAGAAAAGATGTACCGGTTTTGTCCATATTCTGTCAAAATGTCTGAAAAAATTTATCGATTTAAAATTCGAAAATTTTCAAACTTCCTATCATTTTACGAAGATGTCGTAGTCTTCGTCAAAATGTACAATAAAAACATTTTCAATTTTAACACTAAAACCATCAGACCAATCAAGATATTTTACCCTGGAATATTTTACTTTTACAACTATTGACAGTATGTAACGAGTGTTCTAGTGTTAAAATAAATAGAGAAAATTCAGACTCGATATAAATACTTATCTTTATTTTGACGCATTTCCAAATGAATTAAATCCGTATATTTCCTGCTCACTTTATTGCGACCGTTGCGTGCCCTTAAATCATCCGACTGCTCTCCCCGGATTAGTCTCTATTTTGGCGTGCAAACTGGAACAGCGTGTAAGAATTCATTTAATTCGTCAGATTGGGCTCGGCTCTATAGTTTGGGACGATCGATTAACGCGCTCTTCGAGCGAAATGTAACGGCGGACATTGAAAACAACGTTGCAGCTACTCTTGTGTCTACCCAAGCCTACGCCGATAAAAGCGATAACAACGATCGCATCAATTGAATTCAATGTTATCCGTTATCGGGCCGCGTTTTATGATCAGGTTATGGAATAAAAGTAACAGTAGAGGATATACCTTCGCGGCAGGCGACTACTTTCCGAAATCTAATATAGATCGTTATCTTTGTACACGATTTGGTAGACGCGAGTGCTGGGACACGTTGGGTATATTACCATCCGAACACCGCGTCTTTATTCATGCTGTGTGCTAAGGCGAGCTGGACAGAAAGGACAGATATAGCGTTATGATGACGTTATACATAATGCATGATCTACGTTAGTATTTGGATTTACTTTTACACATAATACTTACGTCCATTTCAACTGTTTGCCATTCACGTCACATTCTGACGTTTCATTTAACTGATCTGATATTTCATCGGTTACTTTTGAAACAAGCTTCACTTATACATCTCTGACTAGTTGTTATATGTACATTATGGTCTTGTAATTCCGTATTTAACGTTAAAATCCATCTAATGAAGTCATTAAACGAAGATCAATTTTTATATACGTATACGTGTTGTAATTTGAACGTTTGTGAAAGCATGCAACGAGATTTTCTTTTAATTGTCATTTACTAAGAAAAGAAGCAACAAAGGTAAGATAGTTTCAAGCTTCCTCGCATAATCATACGCTATTTCGTAGCTTAATTTCCAATTATGCTCGAATCAAGTCAAGAACGTGCGCAGCTACACATTGAGGAGTGATTTCACCATAAAAGAACACTGTAATCTTTATAATCTTGTTTCGTTACATATTCTGTAGAAACGTATAAAGTTAAACAATTTTCGAATGAAATACAATGTATTCATGTGTCTTGAAGTTTTAATATTAAATAAATATTTAAAAATACGTATTATACATTCTAATCAAGAAACGAATCAGAACCGCGTTATGTTCGAATACGTTTAGATGTTTTATTTTTATTTTTTAATACATTTTTCAAATTTGTTTACTTCTCAAATATATCTATAATGTTGCAAAGATTCGTTAGGTAGAAATTTATGCATAGTTCATTTTACGCTCGATATGAAATATCACATGATATAAATTTAAAATTAATTTATTTTATTAGATTAGTAATTTTAACAAGTAAAAAGTAACATTCTCGTTTCGATGATATTTTTATTCGTTGATATTCCTTGTGCTACGAATCGATGCGATGCATATATTTTTTTAGCAGGTTATCAGATTTATCTATCAAAGTAAAACAATTTTTTCAGCATTTTGATATAAATAGGTTGAATATTGAGAACAAATATTGTGACGTAATTCAGGTGTTTGATATCGTATACATTTTTTTCATTAATGTGCGGTGTAATATAATATCGTACATTGCCTAAATAATTCAATCTTTTCGAATTATCATTTTTGTTCAACGCAATTTTCGATATAACGAATAATAAGGTCAAGAAATATTTACAGCTCGTATATTTTATATTTCAATATTTATGTCGTCCGTTTACAATAAATTTCTTCGCAATTTTAAAGGTACGAATTGGTAGCTCAGTGTGCTTGGTATTCGAAGCGTGTTTTAATTTTATTTCTATCGTTAAACCATTAATCATTCGATCTCGCAGATTTCTGTTTCATCGACATTTCTGGATTGCGTGTATCACAAATTTGTCAGCATGATGTGTTTCCATATTCGCATTGTTGAAGAAAAAACGGCTCGTTTTAACGTTGTTGCCTTATTCAACGTTGTTTAACGTTAATTTCCCAGCATGTTATGTGTCTCCTTAGAAAATTCAGCTCAGCTATTTTCATTAAATTTAACAATTCTATTCTTGTTCGTTCTTGAATGTGTGCTATGTCGTTTCGAATAGTTCCTATAGAAGACGATCTTCCTCTCGAACTAAAGTAGAAATCTTTCTTCTTGTAGATCAGACAAAAGTGGCAAAGAAAGTCACGTTAACCATTATAAATGTACGTAGCCCAAAGCGTATTAATTTACAAAAAAAATAGTAATGAATTTAGTCATTAAAATGAATGGATCCCTGGACTAATTACCATAGTGATGCCTGTTTTGCATGGTTGAATATTCATAAGATATTCTTTCCGTGCTTTACAGCTGGTTTTTTGATCGCTCAGAGTACACTACAATTAGAGACCCTATGTATCGGCAATCTATATTAGATTATGTGTATAACAAGTTGTTTATGCTTGATTTACCATGTTTATCAATTTTTAGGGCACAGGTAAAGTATCAAAATTAAGTAATTTTTTTTTTAATTCCTTTATTTCAAGGAATAATAGTCGTTTCTTCGATATTTTCGCTTTGTTGTTCCGTATCCAAACTGCGTGTTTCTTTATTGTTTCTATTGCAAATAATAATAATAATTGTAGTGATTATAATATTTGAGATTGAAAAGTAACTTATTTTTGTTGCAGTTTTTCCTAATGTGCCGCCTGCGCCAGGAATGCCCTGTCAGGGAGAAGACAGTGAGTTTTCGTCACCAAATAATCAAATTTCTAACATACATACAGTTTCCATAATTCAGCGATTTCCAACATTGTACGATACTAGCCAGCGAGTTGTTTAATTAATGCTAAGTTTAAGTTTCTCTCACGAAGGGATAAAGAGTAGCCTGGCTATAATCGATTCACGAGTTAAGAGAGATTAAAAAGGGAATTGTTAAAAGAATCGTTCTCTCCGCCGATGCTTTTTCTTTTCGATTATTGCTGCATTTAGAATCAAGCGAATTTCTTTTAGTTTTCATGGAACATTGACGATCTTAATGCGCTTATTTTAAGTTTCATCATTTACATGAATTTATTAATATATATACACATACATACACACACGTACACCCGATTCTCAATTTTTACGATAAAGATTGATAGATTAATAATTAAGAATAAAGAATCGGTTCTAAGATTTCGCTAATTTTTTTTCTCTTTTTTTTTTCTTTTGTAATATACGTCGAATAATATTTCGAAATTTATTAATATTCGAACGTACATATGATATGTATAAAATTGTCGAGAATTAAACTTGATTTTATCTTTTTGCTATCTAACGATATAGAATAGCTTTATGAAACAAAATTGTGTATTGAAATATTATTGTAATATCAGGTCATCCCGTAAATAAAGGGATTTTCCGAAAATATTACCGGCGAAACGAAAGATTTCCTGACAGAGGAATTGAGAAACTAATTGATTTATAACAAACCATTGTAGAAAATTACAAAAATATATTAATGATTGTTAATATTATAAATAAATAGCTTTATTTTATCCCTTTCAAAAAAACAGAAAAGTATTCGTGTTATTTATAGGATGACCTAATAATAATAATGAGAGTATCATTAGATACTATCACTTTATATACTGTCTTGTTTAATTATCGTATAAATTAAGGATCAGGTGTAATGCATTATATTAACACTAGATTTACGGGACCCGTGAATTTGACGGATGAGTTGTTCCAATTATACAATATTAAGAGATTTAATCAACTTATATTAAGTTTGTTAATATCGTAATTGTTTTTAAATTAAACTCATTGTCTTATTTTTTAAGAAAATACGTAGTTTTCTTTACACGTAAATCCGATGGGTCTCCATAAAGATATGTATACAAAAACAACCGTAAACCTAGTGTTAATGTACCAACTGAGTCTAAACAGATGATTCAAGTCACGATCCAGTTATCCGATATTTTCCAATTTAAATACCGCGGGTTTCCGGTGATTGAGATGTTCTTATCGTGTTTACAAATTCTCTAGTACAATTGTTTTTGCCCTTGTCAAGATATACGATAGTTTTGACGGTCGGGAAGTATGGAGGGACTTAGGCCAATCGCAGTTTTACTGCAGATATTTCAGTGCGGTATTCCAATGGGGATATATTCATATTTTTATTTTAACCGGGACACACACACTCTCTTTGTCGTAAATAAACTAGCGTTGTTATCAGGCATGCAGAAATTTGTACGATAGGCTTCGTGTATATATCGGTGACACGTTCATTCTTCTCGATTAAATTATGTTAAAACTTATGCGTTCCGAAAGAAAAGTAATAGCGAGTAAAGAAACTAAACTGAGAAAGAAAATATTCAGGACAGACTTTGAAGATCGATTCTCTGGTTCTCTCGTGATATTTATGTTTTTTCATTTTCCAAAGGAAGCATCTACAGACGCGGCGCACGTAGATGGAGGAAGCTGTACCGAGTGAATGGTCATATATTTCAGGCGAAACGTTTCAATCGGGTAAGCATCATTTCATTCAACTTATTCCCCCATTGTTACTTTCCGCATTTTATCCTTTCTTTTTCACTCATTCTTCCGTATTATTTCTCATATATTTGCATCAGCCGCGCACGATGTACTTGTGTCATCCTTGCTACACATCAGCATATTCCAGTCGCAACATCTCATCATGGTGGATAGATTGTAATTCCTGATCAGAGGAACTTGCTGGCTAGTGAACATCGACGATCATTTTGTATATTTATTCATTGAATGTCAATTCTGATAATGATTCTTCCCTTGAATGCTTAAAGAATGAGAATGATGTAGGTCTGTGTTATTTCATTTTCAGAAGTAAATGGTTAATGTGTAACGTTTAGTGCAAACAAGTAAGAATGTGAGTTACCATTTGGTAGAATTTGTAACATTGTATAAAAGTAGCGAGCTTATTAACTGATTATATTGTAAATTGCAATTTCTTGCGACATGTAATTTAGAGCAACATATGATAGAATATTTGTAGGTAATAATTAAGGAGAAATAATATATATAATTATTAAATGTTACATTTTAAAATGTATAATTGATCTCGAAGTTGTAATGAATATCTGAGAAACTTCATTACTAAATTCTCTGTGTATATGTTTTAACAAAAGAGATTATACAAATAGAAATTTTATATTATATCTATTAGGCTCTTTGGGTCTAATCTCTGATTAAAAACTAAGATTTTGATAGAGATCATGACATTTTTGATCTATAATTATAAATCTATATCTATATTAGTTATTAAATTAATTGAAATATAGAAGAAAAAAAGGAAAAGAAGTAGAATTATTCTTAAAGTATATGTTTTCATGATGTGAAACAAAATTCTAACTTGAAAGGAGCTTAGAAATTTTATTCTTCAAACGAAATGCTCTAAACGATAATTTGATCTTTCAATTGTTGATCTGTAATGATAAATCGATATCTATATTAGTTACTAAATTAATTGAAATATAGAAGAAAAGAAGTAGAATTATTTTTAAAGTATATGTTTTCATTATGTGAAACAAAATTCTAACTTGAAAGGAGCTTAAAATGTTATTCTTCAAACGAAATGCTCTAAATGATAATTTGATCTTTCAATTGTTGATCTATAATGATAAATCGATATCTATATTAGTTACTAAATTAATTGAAATATAGAAGAAAAGAAGTAGAATTATTTTTGAAGTATATGTTTTCATTATGTGAAACAAAATTCTAACTTGAAAGGAGCTTAAAAATGTTATTCTTCAAACGAAATGCTCTAAATGATAATTTGATCTTTCAATTGATCTATAATGATAAATCGATATCTATATTAGTTACTAAATTAATTGAAATATAGAAGAAAAGAAGTAGAATTATTTTTAAACTATATGTTTTCATTATGTGAAACAAAATTGTAACTTGAAAGGAGCTTAGAAATTTATTCTTCAAACGAAATGCTCTAAACGATAATTTGATCTTTCAATTATGTCAGCTTGCATTCTTCTTGTTCCCAAGACTTGACACGAGTTACCAGCGAAAGTTGGAAATGGTTACGTTTACCAGTAATTTCTTCTTTAACTCTTTAGCGAGCGTTTTGCGCGTTCTGCCAAGATCGGATTTGGGGACTAGGTCGGCAGGGGTTCAAGTGCATTCAGTGCAAGCTGCTGGTACACAAGAAATGTCACAAAGTAGTACGCAAACCATGTTTGAGTGTACAACAACAACAGCAACAACAGATGCCAAGCGCAGAATCCCAGACGATCGACAGGAATGGCGATCAACAACAGCTTGATTCTGTCCAATGCAGTCCAGTAGCTCATCTCGAAGATGAGATCTCAGAGTCGCCAATCATTGAGGAGCATTCACGCAATCGTAAGAATATTTGAATATTTATTTGGTAGTATTAAATATATAAACGAAATTTATTTACCTATCAAGGACTATGAAAAAATGAGAAAGGAAACCTTGAATTTGATACTTTTCAAAGTATTAAGAAAGGATAAAATTTTAGGAATATGCAGAAAGTTCCTTATCTTGTCTGCTGAGTTATTACAATTTACTAAATTAAATCTGTTTCTAGGAACCGGAAGTGAAGAAAGGGAGGAGTTGCCGCTAGATACGTTAAACGATGCGGATAATTCCAATGATATGCAGAGGCAATATTCGTTAAACGATTTCGAACTGATTAGGGTAATCGGTCGTGGTTCCTACGCGAAAGTTTTGATGTAGAATTGAAGCGTACAAAGAGGATTTACGCGATGAAAGTAATCAAAAAAGCCTTAGTAACGGATGATGAGGACATCGATTGGGTTCAAACGGAGAAACACGTATTCGAAACCGCCTCGAATCATCCTTTCCTTGTTGGACTTCATTCATGCTTTCAAACACCTTCTCGTTTGTTCTTTGT
>NW_027471239.1:0-27665 GCF_051020765.1 Lasioglossum baleicum
GTTTAAGTGGAATTCGTTCGTCTTCGACTCCGCAACTTCCAAAATCGTCTGTCTCTGGACGTATGATGAATAGAAATAGTGTTTTGTGCTTTGGATCCTTTCTCGGGCATGTACATTCTCAACAGTCTGGCAGCGCGTTCCTCTTGCGATCTATCCGCGGCCTTGCCGCTCAAGAAACTCAGCAGCTTCATGCTGCGCCGTTTTATTCTCAGCCTGTTCAAGAAGTTCTTCTCCGTGGTCCTCGAAGGGCTGCTGTCGTTTTGATCGTCCGAATCCTCCTCGAGTTTGTTCGTTTTCCGCTGAAACAATTCTATTCGCCTTCTTCGTTCGTGCTGGATCTCGCCTCGCCGGTTGTACCGACGATTCCTCGCGTCCCCGAACTCGGTCGACGAATAACCCTCTGCCTCGGCTTCCTCCGCGTTTCTGCTCTCCCTGGTCTCTTCGGCCCTTCGCGCCACCGACTCCAGTTCCTTCAAACGTTCCGCGTCTTTCGAGAGGTTGCCGGCGTCCGAGGAGACGACCGCCTCGGTCGCGCAAGTCTCCTCGACGTCCGACAGTTTTCTGTGCAGGTTCACTATCTTTCTGCGGAACTCTTTATCCTCCTGGCTCAATCTGGCGAACACGCGATCCCTGTCGTTCCCATCGGAACTGGTGCCGACGTTCTTCGACGTCGCGGTTTGAAACCGTTGTCACCACCATCCGACTTGATCCTTGGCGCTTCCGGACGAGTCGTCCTCCTCCAGCAGCGGTTCTAACCTTTGCCTGCCCATGAAACACCGCAACGAGCTCAGGCTTCCGCTGCCGAGCAGCTGATCCATGTTCAGTTCCGAGAGGTTGCAGTCTTCGTTTTCAGACTCTTGGTCGGCGTCGTCCTCCGCCGATAGATTTAGGCCGTAGTTGTCTTCACCGAATGCAACCACGTTGCCTGTACCAACGGGCGGCGACTAGGGAAGTCAGGCACAGTTCGGGCTAGTAATTCTTTGCAAACAAAGGTCAAGCATTGTCATGCAGATGCGTGCGAAGCTTACCAACTAATTTGTCTCTTATCCCGATTCGATTAGGTTGCTCGTCTCCCGGTTTATTCCTCGTTCGATCTCGAATTGCAAACCGAAGAGAAACCGAAACGAGAATAGCCTCGCGATTTTTTACATACTCGGTGATATGAGGGTACAAGCAAGCTTTTACAACAGCCGTGAAAGATCGGTGAGAGATCGGTGAAAGAAGCGAAGCTGGCGAAGAGGAAAGAATACCAATACGCGCGCCTTCGACAGATTTTCAATCGGATCCGGGAGAATGTTTCGTCATCGAGTTCGTAGCAGTACCTTCGAATGCTATCGTATTACCGTGACTAAATGATTCGTATGATTACCGAACTGGTGGTGAAGCTTTCGTCGTCGGGTCCGCCGGAAGTCGGAGTGCCCCAGATATCGTCGCCCGAGGTAGCCCCGGACGTGGTGCCTTCCTCGTCGTTCGGGTCCAACGAGAATTCCGTTCTCTCCGGGGGCACCGGCGACTGAAGCAGATATCCGCCTATCCCTTCGCCTAACTGCTCCAGCAACGCCGACCTTTTACCGACCACGTAATTGCTCGCCCTAGCCGTCCAGGATCGGAGACCGGCGGGCGGCGACTCGGTGTCTCGATTCTCCTCCTCCCCTTGTTCCTCGAGCTCGTCGTCCTGATCCAAGCTGCTCACCGTCCCGAATCTTCTCAACGCTCTGCGCGACAACCAGACCACATTGGTCGCGATACGATCGATCGAGCTCTCGGTATCCACGGCTAAACTTTACCTGTACGGTGGTTCACCGTCGCAATCCAGGTCGTCCCCGCTCCCGTCCTCCGTGTTCCCATCGGCCGGCGTGTAACCCGGACTGTTCCTTTCCGGACTGTCGTGCACGCCGTTCCTCAGCCTGTGCCTGGTGCACAGGTCGGGCGTGGGCGGTACGACCGAGATTTTCGGAGGTAACGGAGAGAAAGGATCCCTCGCCAATGGCGGTGTCGGACAACCCGACCTACAAACGCAAAAGCGATCGTTGTCATCCCGGATTTTCCAAATCCCGTGGATCATTTCACAGTCTCCTACGTCACCCTGTGACATCTTCTACAGATGTTGATCGAGCCGATGGAGTTTTCCTTCGAGGATCCTAGACTGCCGTTCTTTTTCGCGGTTACGCTGTTGGATTTGACGGTGCTGAGGCTGGCGCTGGAAGCCGTGCTCTGTTGCTCCACGTCCGAGCTGATCACTTCGGTTATGATATCTTCCGCGGTCGCGTTCCGTTCCCGTCTCGACTCGTTCCCGCTCTCTCTCGGAGCTCGAGCCGCCAATTCCTCCGCCGTCCATTCCTCCAGGGGCACCTCCTCGTGGTCCGGAGGCGGGATTTGATGGGAATTGCGCACCCATTGCGCCAGATGGTTGTTCTCCCTCGAACCTTTGATCATGCTATCGATGCTCTCGGCCGAGCGCGACTCTTTTTCCTCGTCCTGTTTCTGCGACTCCCTGGTGGTCTGTCGAATCGTGAATCGATAAATAGCGCGGGTTCCGATCGCTGAGATTCGAAAACTGCGTTCACTCACTTGCGAGCTTTCCGTGGGTTCCCTGACCGCGGCGGTGGCGAAATTGCTACCGATGATCGGACTCTCTTCCGGACTGTCTTGACTCGGTGTTCCCCCGTATCCTGTATTCACGTAGATTCTGAAATACAACGAATCGACGATTAGTCCTCCGACCCTCTCTCTCTCTCTCTCTCTCTCTCTCGCTCTCGAAGTCTCGAAATTTCCGAGAAAAACGGACGAAACGAACTTACATCTGTCGCTGTAGAAGGTTATGCCAAACGGCTTTCAGTTCCGGAGTCGGGGCTCTTAATACCAAAACCCGTCTGCGGGGACGACTGTGAGGACTGCATCCTCCGCTATTGGTCACCTCTACGTGGCCGTTCTCCGAGTTTCCGCTGGATTAATAGCGATTTGCAATCGGAATTCCGTAGGCCTTTTGCGGACGGTGAAACAAGCCTCGGCGATGTTGGAGAGTCGCAGAGGCTCTTCGGTTACAAATAGAACGCGATCTCGGGAGACCCGAGCGAACACGAGAAGGTCGGTGAGAAGCAAGGCCCAGGATGGTTGAAGCCGTGCTCGGCCTTCCACTTTCGCCAGCGCACCCCCGAACAGCCTGAAACGTTTTCCACGGTTTAACGTTGCCACGGTTTAACGTTCGCAACGGCTCGACGCACCATTGTCTGCCGGGCATGGCCAAGGTGAACGGTTTACATCTGGCGAAAACCAGCCGAGACTCGACCTCTTGGAGACTGAGGAGAGGCCTGCCGGTGTCGCGCGGCGGTTCCATCACGCCGGCGTTCGCCGTCGCTTCCCTGTATCCCTGTGCCAAGTCTCTCGCTTGTTGGCAATTCCTCGGCGACGCCAGACCCAACAGTCTCGTCATCTCTCTGCAGAAACGTGGAACGGTCGAGCGTAGGGTAACGAGCGAGCGAGAGAGAGAGAGAGAGAGAGTGTGTGTGTGTGTTTGCGAGTTGAAACGCACCTGTAATGTTCTAGAGGGAGGAGCAAGACACCGGTCAAGTCGGGCCGTCTCTTGTGCGGGACCGCAGGCTCGCAGACGAGCTTGGCGAACGCTGTGTTTCGTCTGAGAGCGACCAGTAGACAGCACGCGCGTTGCAACCCGCTCAAGTACCGTCTGTAGGCAGCGGTGATTCGCGGAACTCTGCACAAGTAACTCTCCACTCCGCCACCCTCGTCGCGAATCTCCTCGGAAATTTTGAGCAATTCGTCGAGATTTTGGAAGAGTATGAGGTAGTCCGCCGCGGAGAGGACGTCGCGTCTCTCGGCTAAGGGTGTCAGGAAACGCGTGTGACCGCTTTTCAGGATACCCCAATATCGCGTCTCGCGCACAGACAATTCCTCTTCCGGTGGCGCATCCGGGGCGAGATTTGGAAACACCTGAACGCGTTCAATCGCAAAAGCCGTGCCATCCGTTCGAGTTTAAGTTGGGGAGAGAGAAAGGGGTTGTTGGTTGGAAGGGTGCAGCAGAGCGTGGCATGCAGAGAGAAGTAGTCGCAGGACGAGTGGCGAACGTTAGGCAAATCTGTCCGGTGGTTAGCTCGAACGCATGCTTCTCGTTCTTCCGTGTACGCTCGGGGTATCGATAAGGGGGCAGGGGTGAAAGAAAGAAATAAAATACGACCTTGAGATGCTTTTAAACAGAACTTGTTGAGCAAGCAACAAAAAAAAGACAACCGTCCAAGTTACATAATAAAACATAACTGTATCATAACTTAACCGTGTCCACCGACGAAGGAAACGGACACGCGCTATACACTACGCGTTCGCAATGAGTATACTACGAGAGACACTGGCGAAAAGGAATGTACAGGAGCATCGCGCGACATGTCGTGCAACGAAAGGTAAAATAAGCTCTAAGGAAACGCATGCAGCGCGCTGCGGCTCTCAGTGCGAGAACTTTTGCGAACTTTCGAACGGGTAACATTCGCCAGTTTCTTTTTTTTCTTTTTTCTTTCTTTTTTCTTCCAAATTCAAAGTCATTTCGAGTCAAGCAAGTCAAACTAGCACGCAAAACATTTCGACAAACGTCGAGTATTATTATCGAGGAGTATCGGCCGAGTGGAAGCCGCGAATGGAAGAATGCTGGGAAAAGTAAAAAAGATCAAGCGAAATCACGAGCAATCAAAGCCTTCCCGTCCGGGACAACGACTCGTCTCCTCGGATTGAACGAAGCAACTTTGAAACGAGTCTTCTAGGGTTCAGACTAGAACACCTGTACCGACCTCGGCGTTAAACGCAACCGCATGGTGTCCGCCGCCGATCGATTGTTGCAGACTAACGTTCATCGAGTTAGGCCGGTGCATCGACGAATGAACGTTCCCCTTGCGATAAATTTCCAAGATCAGCTGATTGGTCGCCGCCTGGATCAGTCCAAGAATCTCTTCTCGCGACCGCGTCACCACGTTGGTCATGTCAACGAAAACCACGTGATCACCTGGCTTCAGGCCGGAGCGTTCTGCCGGGCTGCCAGGATCCACGCGTTCCACGCGGGGTGGTCTTCCCCACGAGAGCGAAAATCCCCATGGAATCTACGGTAGAAGAAAGGTTCGGTTAGAAAGCTGGACGGATGAAAAGGGAAGGACGGCGCGAACCTCGGTGCAACGGGGGGCAGAAAGGACCGTGGCGATAATGCCACGCATAAGTGGACCTCCTGCCATTCTGTCGGGGCAATTCCGCGAAACGGTCGCAGGAAGAAACGAAGGGGCGACTCACCTGATTAGCTGCACTCTGCCTTATCAGTCTCCTGGTGACGGTGCATGGTGTTCTACCGCCCCTGGCTGTGAAACGCGGATGCAGGGGTAAACCAGTGAGAGGATCGATAGGCTCTAATTCCAGATGCCTCAAATACGTTAAGTCTTCTGCTCCTGAATTATTATTATCTGCTTCTCCGTCCTTGGACAAGGGTGGCGAAACTCCACAGTCTGAAGGCAAACCGGCGTAAGGATTGCTCGTGTTTCGACCGATTCCTGCTTCTAGCGGATGCCATGTCGCTTCCTGAAAATTCCCAACGTTTTAGCCGACGGTGATATCTCGATTCGCCATCGCGAGGTACGCGCCTACCGTCCACACCGATGCGATACCAATTCGCGAGGGAAGTTTTTCGCTAGCTTTCGCGTCTCTCTCTCCGATAACCGTCCGTGGTCTAAAGCGAACATCCATCCAATGCTACTAGCCTTCGATGTTTATCTCGCGGACACGCGACTGCCGTTCAAACGGAACGTATTTCTCTCAACAGAACATAAATATCTTGAGTAAAACTCCGACCACGAAGAACACCACACAGTATATAGCCACGACGATCATCTTCCGTTTCACGCCTCGCGGAACAACGTAAACGAACGATCTCGATCAGATTACCGAGATATTTCGACACCTGCCACCTTTAACGAGGTCAAAGCGCAAGTGAATCTTTGCCGGGTAACGTTCCACTTACTTGCCTCGTAACGAGCTTAGCCCTGACCTTAAGCCAGGAAGACTTACGAATCCGAGGTAAACAGCTGACGTGCAGCCACGTATCAAACTTCCTCCTTGTCCAAATAGCATCGCGTCGCCGACCAACGATTCCAACGATCTTTCTTTCCCCTTCTTTTCGAACGGAATCGGATGGAAGGGAATGGAACGGAGTGGAATCGAGTGGAATCGAGTGGAGAGCGGATGATCCGATCCGAATCGGTCGCGATTAAACGCTCGTCACGCGAGAACCGATGAAACGGCCGGAAAGGCCGGAAAGCAGAGATATTTACCTTATCTTGAGACAGGGGTAGAGGTAGAGTCATACAGCCCAACAGCTCGCTACGTCTGAAACACGGGAAACGAAGAGGCGGATGAATACGCGCGTGTATCGTTGTGTACCGGGTTGTATCGGGTTGTATCGGGTTGCCATTGGCTAGCGTGGCCGGTGTTGGTGGATACGTACTCTAGACGGCCGTGTAGTAAGCCGCTGCATAGGCGGCGTGCACACACGTAACTTTCGACTATATATTTACATTGGGCGGAGGGAAAAGCAGAAGGTAGAGAGAGTTTCCGAGCGGTTTCCCGTATACACCGTTGCAGAGACGCGCGGATGTGACCAAGTGCACGTGGCGAGTACGGTGCGCATGCTTCCAGGGAATCGATTCCCCTCCTACCGCAAGGAATCCGCGCATACCCCAGAAATTCGTTTCGGTATTCGGATGGACCGTGGCTTCGGAACCTACGGAAAATTATCCCGATTCGCGGTATCCCTTATCGACCGCTGCCGTTATCTCGCGTTCGTTCGAACCCGGGTCGCGGGCAAAGTAATTCGGACCTCGGCCATACCGACTCTCTTGAAAACGGACTAACGAGACCGAGCCGTGCTTCTTGACCCCGATGTCTTTTCCTCCGAGACACCGCCTACTCGTTTCATCGCCGTTTCATCGCCGAACGAGCCTCGCCGCTTCTTCCCGCGTTGCGTTCTATGAATTTTTCATACACTCGCTGTTGGGGAATATACGCGCGATCGATCTCCTCGGCGGATATCGAAGGACGTTTTTGGCCGATACGCGATAATGTCATCGCGAGGAAGGTTCGCATCGATTCGAGCATCCTCGCGCGTGAACGGAACGCGAAGGACTCGGGATTGGCAACGGTCGAGGCGAAACGTCGCGTCTAAAAATACACCCGACGTTGTTCCCTGGAAAGTTCATATACGGCGGACGTGAACCTTCCGAAAGCGTTGCTCGCGGAATGCACGCGAACCGGGGATTAGGGGGTTAGGCGAGATCGGTATCTGGTGCTCGGGTACGAAGCGGCACTAACTGTCGCGGTTACCCGAGTCAACCGATTATCGTTCGCCGAGGTGCGATTATCGTCGGCTCGAGCGGCACGAGAGCCCGAGTGGACGACTGGCGTGTCGACGCTGCGACAGGGAATCGTTCCGGCTCGAGCACGCGTCCCGACGACCGCCTCTCTCCTCCGCCTTGCCTCCTTTTACCTCCTATTACCAGACCTAACAACCCCTCTTCTACGGGCGCTTTCTTTTTTCGAGCATGCTCACCTTGCACGACGATCCCTGTGCCAGACCGCGATGTCCAGGGACGTGGGCTTGCTGATGCAGTGATTGTTGTTCACCGGGCAGGGCAGTATCAAGGTCTCGTGGAAAACGGGATTCGGCGTGGCCCTATGCACCGCCGTCCGTTTCACCACCCCCTCGCCGTTCGTGTTCTTCAAACTCGCCTTCACGTAAGCGTGAATAGGACCCTCGTATGCCCTCCTCAGGTCCTTGCACCTTATCACTGCGCGAAACAGAAAGACAGCCTGGTCAGGCTTTCACCGCCTTTTCACTCCGTTTTCACCCCGTTTTCACCCCGTTTGCACCCCGTTTTCACCCCGTTTTCACCCGGAACAACCACGCGAACAAACGAACGGGAAAACCTCCCGTCCGACCGTTTCTTCGCACGCACTACGCGCACCGCGGGTGCCTGACCAATGCGACACTCCTCTACTACTCGCTGCAACACGCGTCTACTTCCAGGGCTTCCTCCTCTGAGAGGGAGAGACAAAGAGAGAGAGAGAGAGAGACAGAGAGAGAGAGAGACAGAGAGAGAAGTCGATTCGTTCGCGCGATAGACCGCACCGTTACCGGTTCGAGAGGTCTCTGTCTCGAAATTTATCGCCAGCTATCCGCTCGCCCCAAAACCGCGGTTGTTCGAGGGGCAGAGAGATAGAGAGAGAGAGAGAGAGAAAGGGAGCTCGCGATCGAAGGAACGAAGGAAGATGTCGAAGATTGGCCAGGAGTTGTTTACGCAAGGATGTGTACCGCGAAGAATCAATGTTGGTAGGCTTACTAACCGGGAGCGAATTGCCAGGAGGGTCTGTGGGTTACTGGCACAGTGGTCTATCGCGGGGTGCCAACTGAAACACCCCCTCTCGTGGCACGTAACTGGCGCATGTCTTTTCGCAACACCGTTTCAGGGACGTCTCCGAGACGCGGAGACCCTCGCGAACTTCTTCCTAACGGGGTTAATATATCCCACGCTTCGGCCGTTAATCCTCTAATGCTTTATCCAGCCTATACCGCGCGCCTCTCGTCTCTCCCTCGCCTCATTTTTCTCTCCCACGATTTTCTCCGACACGCGTGTCCTCTCCGTACGCGCGAACATTCGACGCTTCGCGAGCGGACCGAGACAAAGCGAAATTTAAGGTCTTACCTCGGACGTGTATCTGATCGCCGACGACGGAATACTCGATCTCGATCGATCCGTGACAATTGGACCTCGGCGGTTCGGTTTCCGGGCTGAACTTGAGACATCGTCTGACAGTGGCGACCAACGGGGTCTCGGGTGTGTTCGACACCGAGTTCAAGAACGACTTGGAGCTGTGAAAGTCGTCGGTGAGGGTAGACTTTGGGCTGTCGAGGTCCCAGGTATTCGCTTTCGTCCCGACGCCCCCCTGGTCCTTCGGCTGTTCGAGGCCGCACGAGGACGCTTTCGGCTCGTACGCGCGCTTCTCGTCCAAACTCGTGTCCAGGTCGGTCTCCAGCGCGAGTTTCTTCACGTTCGGATTCACCGCTTCGGCCAGACCGTTTCGAGCGGATTCGAGCTGTTTCGCACCGGCGGACGAAGGACTGCGACCGAACGATCGCCTCTTGGCGCGCTTTCCCTCGAAAATTTTCTCCGTATCCTTGCGATGCCGCTTCCTTCGTATCCCGCGTTGCCGCTTCAGCGTGAATTCCCCGTCGTCGAGGTCGTTGGTAGGCGAAGCGAACGCCCAGGACATCGGAGAAGGATCTTCCAGGAGTTGACTTGCCGAGGAGACGGAACTGTCGTTGTGACAGGTGTGGACTCCGCGTCGTCCACGACCTCCTCCCGTTCCACGATCGTCTCGTAGGTATGCTCGGAGCTCCGAAAATTCTCCTCGTCGCAGCTACTGCTACCCTCGAGAACCTTCTTCCGTTCCTCGACGTCTCCCAGAAGAATCTCCGTCACGGTTTTCCCGCTGAAATTCATCTCCTGCTCCCTAAACGGAAATAGCAGGATTGAGGAGAAAGAGATTGGCGATAAGCCGGGCGTGCCACACCTGCTTTTAAAACGTTCTCCGTCTTACCTGTTGAGGACCTCCGTCACCGTGTTGTCCATGTTTTCGAATTTAGGTAGATCTTGGTCGATGGCCAAATTCGAGAGTTTTCCAGCCAAAGGGGTCTGGCCGTGACCCTTGCTCTTAAAGGAGCTCGCGGCCGAGACGGTTTTGCCGTGGTACGGCGTTTTGCAACGGGCGTGGATTTTCGTGATCTTGGCCAGTTTCGGCAAGTACGAAATTTTCGTGCAATCAGCGAACTTTGTTTTACCCTCGTTCCGCGAATAGAGCCTGTTCTTGGACAGAGGCACCGACTCGGTCTCCATCACGTCTTCGGGCTGGTGGCCATGGATATTTGTTGGAAAAAGTCGGAAACGTGCGATTGAAGATTCGCCCTGGCCTCGTTCACGATGTTTTGCGGCAGCTCGTTGTCGCTCTGGAAATTCTTTGTTCTAGTTTTCATAAAGAGCGCGGGATCGGTTGGCAGGGTCAGAGCCGTGGAGCATTTGCTGCCCGGGGGAAAAAACGTTAACGGGCCGATATCGGTGTCGACCCTTGGCGTGCTTTGATAAAAGCTCTCCGAGACCGATGACTTCCCCGGTTGCTGTGACATCGATTGACGTTTGTTGGCGCGCAAATTAGGCTTCGTTGCCTGAAACCGACAAACCGATACAGCTCGTCCCGCTTCCCCGCTCGTTTCCTCTCCGTCTAGCCGACAGGCGGAATTTTGGACGGTTGCCGGTGGAACCGATGAGAAATCGCACGAGAAATCGCAGAAGAAATCGCACCGCGACGAGGTGTTTACCTGAAAGTACGTTCTCAGATCGCTGCCGTGGCTCCTGCATCTTCTTCGACGAGCCGGCGTCGTTCTCGCCGACATGTTTTCGGCATTCTGAGCAGGTATACCCCGAGTTTTTGTCCCAGCGGCGGGAGGCGTGTTAGATAGATCTCGAAAAGGCCTACGGGGCGCCTTGTTCAAGTTAGGTGGACCGTGAGGCGTCGAGCTGCTCGCTGACAACGATCTCGAAACCGTCCACTTCAGCATCTCTGAAAGGCAAGAAGCAAATCCCTAGCTAAAAACTCTCCGTCGACTTTGGTTACCCTCGGATTCTTCGCGAACGCGAAAGCAAGCGAACGCGAAAGCAAGCGAAGGCGGAAGCGGCCGGGAAGATTATCGCGGGATCTCGCACGGAAGGTAGCGGCGACGAGGTAAAGAAGAGGAGAAAGGAGAAAGGAGAGGAAAACGGTGACGAAAGCAATGGCAAGCACCTGTCACGGCATAAGGGAAACAGGGAAACAGGTGAAAGCCGGGCACCTGAGTCTGCGTCACGACTGGACGCTTGCTCCGCCGCGACGAACGGTTTAACCGAGGCTCTACGATTCTCCGCGTACTTTTCGCGCCTATGGCTAACCGAATTAGCGAAACTGGGACGAAAGAACCGGGGAATAAACGAAACCGGTGGCGCGAGCAGATCGGTCCCCGTTCCCCGTGGAAAATTCGCTGGTCCAAGTAATCGTTGATTCGATTAGGACAATCGAATTTCGCTTTGTTAGCGCGACTCGAAACCCCTCTCGATACGCTCGTTCGCGCTTTCCATTATTTCTTCGCGACCCCTGGCGCGTGCACCGAGTATGATATTTCAAGCGTAAAGTTCTACGGGAAAGTTACGCGTGGTGGTGGTCGATCGAGATGGTCGGTCGAGTTAACGAGTAATATCTAAAATCGAACGTGGAAAAGTATCAATGGCAGCAGCAGTAGCAGGTTTCCGCTTTTAACGGTTCCTGCCGAGGGGCAGGAGGGGAAGGTAGCGTATCGTGAATTAGGTATAAAAATGCATTCATTTGCATACAGGCTGTTACCATGCCAGGCACGCGTTCTTCTATCGTAACACGCACTTTTTCACGCGCGTTCGCGTACTTTCCAGTCGGACTCTACCTGTGCCAGTGGTACTACTCTCTACGCACCGTCACGTTTTCGTCCATGTACGCGCGTTTACGCGCAGCCCCTCGACTGGCTAGGTATACGCGGTAGCTCGTAAAACAGCATGGGCACCTGCCCATATGGTGGCGGCCACGTACAGCGTGGCTTCCATCTGGTCCCTCGAAGCACGAGAGCACGCTCGCTGTCGAAACACCGTCCGCACAGACGATCCCTATCTTCGCTTATTCCACCCCGTCTTACTTAACGTATTCTCTCCCTCGGACACCCACTACTCCCGCGTTCGATCTTGCCCGCGAAACCATTCGCGATAGGGCGATTAGGAGCACTAGCCCCGCGAGTAGTCGGATCGGTCGGAGAAGTGGTTCGAGGGAAATGAACCGGCGATACGTTTTTAAAGATTTCACGCGGCCCGTGGCGAGTAGGGAGGAAAACCAGTCGGACGACACGCGCGGAACCTTTAAAACGTTTCGTATGTTCCAGCGAACGAGTAGTCGTCCACGACTGGAACGAGTAACGGAAAGCGGTGTATGCCTTCTCTTTGCATAATGCTGGACGATTTGCATCGGTGGAAACGAAGTTCCTTCGATCAGAAACGGTATCCGAGGAGGTTCGGGGGGGAAAGGATCGATCGGAGAAAAATGCGTCGGCGCGTTAATAAGCACAGCTGTGTGGTCCCGTTGCCGTAATTACCGAGCGACGATAAATCTCGAGTGCGTGCCGCGGTGCGCCTAGCAAAGGGGACTTATGGTCCACCTGTGGCCCTTATCCTTCCATCTAACCCAAACCGATATACGTAGCCAACCGACAAATGGCCACTGTAGCAAAGTGACTGTCGTTGTTCGAGGCTGTGGCGCGCACCGTGAACCAGAGGAAACAAGTGCACGGAAAGGGTTCCGCCAGAAACGTTGAATCGCACCGACCATTTCCTTCGACCTTTCGAACGCGGTTTAAACGCGATTTAAACGCGATTTAAACGCGATTTAAACGCGATGCAATCGGTTGTTCGATGAGAGACAGAGAGAGAGAGAGAGAGAGAGAGAGAGAGAGAAAGAGAGGTTATAGCCTGTGGATTATTACTCGAGGCAATGCGCGCGCCACTCCGTAACGTCTACCACGGAAGTGGCAACGTTTAAAGCTTCGAGAACCTGTCCGTGTCTCGCGAGCCAAGCGAAATTAATTCTCCAAGAGGCGGTGCCACTCGCGCGAGCGTGGACGCGCGACAAGTGGGAAAAACGATCGCGTTAAATCCTGCGGATCCCTCTTGTTTGCGCGTCGTTACGATAGAAAATGGGCCATATCTGTCGGTTTTATGGCTTGTAAAATATCCGCACGAGGCTCGCGTTTTGGATCGCGTCCTAAAGGTGCAAAGGGGGCCAGGCAGCAGCCCCCTTGGTCGGGTTTAATCCGTTTTGGTGCTCCCTTGGTCGGGCCTGCTCCCTCGTCTACCCCGTGCGTACGACCCCGCGAAGAACCAGACAGGATCTCGCCTTCCCGCAACCGGCAGCGAACCAATAAAATAGAGCAACCGTTGAAAAACTTAACATGCTCGCAAGCACGCCCGACCGGACCCCTTCCCCGCTTTTAATATATTCCGTAAAAGCTGTTTTTAACGACTTCGGCGTTGCACTCTTCTCCTCGAGGATGGGAATTAACCGAGCGGAGGTCCGAGTCCCGGCCCGCTTTATCCACGGACCCTTTTTCTTTTATTACCCTCGATCTAGCGAATCTTCGCGTCAGGTTTTCGAGTCGAATCGATAATGCGCCGCGCGTTTATAAACGTGTTTTGCTCCGAAATGCGTTTTGCATTTCCAAAGCACCGTGTCGCGGAGGAGCAGCCGACGAGACGAGGATCGAGAGGAGAGAGAAAGAGAGAGAGATCGGCCGGGTGTCCTCGGCAGCGCGGTCGCGCGATTAATTCGCGTGGCATCGCGGAAACCGCCGGCACAATGCGATTGTTCACGGTCCAAAGGGAGTAGAAAGGAAAGAAGGCATTAACGGTCACGATTCGCCTTCTCGAGGCAACCCCTCGCGAGCAACCCCGAAAGAAACGAGAAACCTCGCGAATCTTGGCCGAAAGGAAAGAAAGAACGGACGGATCTCGGTTCGACCACCGGCAGGCGAAATGGTCGCGGCGGCTGAGCGGAAGGAAGGAACGCGTGGCGAGATCGCTTAGACGCTAAAGATAAAATCGCGGTCTGGAAAGATAAAAGCAGACGTTGCCAAGAAAGCCGGAGTTGCACCGTGAGAGAGATATTCGCGTCTAGCGGAGAGGAGAGGGAGAGAGAAAGAAGCAAAGGGAGGGCAGGTGAGCACTTGGTACCTAATCCCTTTTGAAAACCTGGCAAACACACGGGCGCAGAAGCTACACGCACGAGGAATATACGGGCTGTGTACGGATCGTGAGGCGGTCCCTAAAAATAGTCTATTCATCGTAGCGAACACCCCCCTTTCCTCCCCGTCCCCGACCCAGGCCCTCCTTCTTTCTCTTCTTCCGCTCCTTCCGCGCTCTTCGCTCGGCTTAGCTCTGAGACTCGGTTCTGATTTATATTGGATTGACCCCGGGCACACCTTTTGCTAGTGGCGTTTCTCTCGAAATGGTCCCGTGTCTCGTCGAGTACAGGTCGGAGGTGAGACAGAGAGAGAGAGAGAGAGAGAGAGAGAGAGAGAGAGAGAGGAGCAGAGGGACGTCTAAACCGAGGGACCAAGGGGACTTTACAAGAGAGCCAGTCGAGGACAATCAAACGCGCATTCACGGTACCGACGTGCTCGGTTTTCGGCAACGGAGCGAGACGAGAAGACATGGAAGGAAAGAAGGAAGGAAAAAAGGGAGATGGGGAAGCCGGAGAGAAAACGCGTCCCGAAGACAGAGTTTCGGTACGCGCTCTATTTCCAGCACACCTGTCCCCGCTTTTCTCCTTCCTCCTCTTTCCTATTCCCATAACGCGTCGCCCCCTTCCAGATCCGCCACCGATCTTTTCCACGCTACCCAGCGATCTTCCTTCCGCCACGAGGGTGGACCATCCGACGTCGCAAACTTTCCACGATTCGGTACAACATCCTCGCGAATATTCGTCGCGACGAAGAAGCGGTGGAAGGATAACGAGCAGGAGGGAACGGGTAACAGAGGAGAAAGAAATCCGCGGTTCGGTTAATAACGAATCGAAATTAAACTGGAAATTTGCAAATTGTAAGGAAAGTCGGGTGCACGTTTCGAAGCCGCTTACCCTTTAGCTAAAACAGGGTGCGGACACATTCAGGACGCGCCTCGAAAATAAGGCGGGAACAATAGAACGAAACGAGTCCTGGCGAACAAATGCCTGGCCATTTAAATAGAGGGATCCTCGAGAAAAGGTTCCTCGAGGTGGACCCACGGGGTCCTTCGAACTTCGACAGGAAAGTTTGTATAGGACCCACGACTAGCTTTGCTGGCTCCTTCGTTACGAGTCCCTTTCATTTTTTCCCTCTTCTTCTTATCCTCCTCTCTTTCCACCACCTTCTTCCATTCCTTGACAGATGTACCACCGGAGCCACGCGCGGTCACCTTTCTTTCTTCCTTCCTTCCTTCCTTCCTTCCTTCCTTTTTTTGCGTCTCTCATTCGTCGTCGTTTTGCCGTCCACTAACCAGCGACTCGTACACAACCGGATCGCCGAGTCTTACAATTAGACGAGCTTCTAACATCCCGTTCAAGAGAAAGAGAGGAGAGCACTTGGCTTTATTGGAGGACCGACCAATTCGATCACCTCTGTTTCCAAAATCACTCTCGCTCTCCCGCAGGTTAACGCTTCTCGTCGTGTCCTACCTTTCCTCTCTCTTTCTCTCTCTCTCTCTCTCTCTCTTCCCCCTCCGCCCACCTCGCGGTACTTTCACCGGGCTTTCGAGAAACGATTTTTTCTCTTATCTCGTTATCGCGATCCCGAGGATCGGTGGAGCGAGGTATCGAAATGAGCCGTTGCCGAAGATCTAACGAAGAAATTACCTACGGGTGGTGCTCGTCGATTCCAGTCGAATCGGCTACGTTTGACATTTGAAGAGAAAGATACCGCTGGAATGCTTGAGGTCGAAAGACCGGTTAAGGAATACGAATGACACGCGTTTCGCGAGGGATATACGTCGGTGTTACGAGCGTTAAGGTAGCTACGAGATTCCCGAGAGATTCGATGCCGCGTAGATTTTCGAAATGGGCAGTTGGAACCGGTCGAAGGGGGAGGAGGTGTCGGAGGAAAGTTATCGGAAGGAGGGACCCCGACTCGTGGAGGAGCCGGAGTCGGGAGAAATGGAGGAGTTACTCACTGCGTGTCCTTGAACGGCAGGATTCGCCTCGTACATCCGATATGAGCACCGGTATCAGACACTTTTTCGTACACAGATCTGAACGTGGCAGCACATAATCCACAGTCGTGGTCGCGCGAAAGCAGAAACGCGGTTCGCGAGGAAACGAAAGGTGGAGGAACGCGGCAGAGAGGTATCGGATCGTGGCACTTCAACGGCTGGTTCTCTACTGACGTGGTGGGGTGAGGACCTGGGCCTTATGTAGGAAAGGGTCCCTAGGTGAGGCTACGAAACAGGAGAGACGGCTGTCTTTTCCTCTATACTGTCTGTACTATACCTATATCCCCACTCTGAAGCCGTGACCTGATCCACGCCAGCCACTCCACTCGCCCCAGGTGGACGCCCGATCATCTCCGAGGCTCCGTGGGTGTTTCGGCATTTTGCCAACCTTCCCAATCTTCGGGTACCGATAACGCCGCCGAAATATTCTCCATAAAGAGATAAGCTCTTTGTTACCTTCTTCCGCGACAGGTTATCCCGTTTTCCTTCGCTCCGCGCTGGTTCCCTTCCAACCATTACTCCTTGTCGTAGTCGTACTCGAAGAAGCAAGAAAATATTTGCCAGCGAAACGGTCGCTGCGAAATATGGCAATCGAAATCAGTCAGGGTTTCGAGTCGCAAGTATAGATTAGGATCTGAAGGATTTATTGGCCGTATTCGGGTAGGATTCGGGTAGGATTCGGGTAGGATTCGGGTAGGTTTTGGCGTCGTGGCGTTTGCAATGCGTGCAAGAGAATGTACCGACGCGACGGTACGCTTGCAACCGGCTAGCTAGCTAGCTTGGTCTGTTTACAAAGTTGCCAGGAACCCGCGTCAGAGTGGTAGGTCTTTCGCGTGATTTCTAATCTCACGGTTGTTTTCTCCATAGAAAGCCCGGAGGAGGTTGGACCCCTGGTTGGCCAGGTAAAACGCATATATCTTTCACGGACACGTCCGCGCTGAAAGCCTTTTCTGGTCAGAACTGCCGATTCTGAGGTCTACCGCAAATGTTCCGTATTCACGCAACCGCTAAATATTCCTTCCAATGAAATAGCTTCTCCCTTGCTCCCCTTGCCGAGGCCATTCAGCGATCGAAAATCATCGATAAGCAAGCGGAAACGCGTACCGTGCGTGGAGATGCAAGGTCGCGAGGCACGGAACGAGGAAGTTCGGCCCGATCGGGAAAGGGTAACTCGAAACTTTTTCACCGGCACGTGACAATCTTCCAGCCGTTACTTTCGAAAGAAGTAACCGTTTTTCGATAGAATACCTCTCGAGACCCCGACACCCCGATTCTTTTGTGCTCTCCCCCGCACGCGCCAAGAAAACCCCCCTCTGCCTGCTCCGAACGTTCACGGCCCAATTACCAACGCGTATTCGACCTATTCTTCCAGGCACGAGCTTCCATCTTCTACGGATTCCTCTCGCGGTCGGACGTTTCTCCAGGAAAATTCCTACCGATCCCGTAAAACGTAAAGCGTTCGGGACTCTCGCGTGGCGTGGTGCCGCGTTGTGCCACCTGTCCGGCGAAAAGCAAGCGGAAGAAGGTGGTAGCGCGATCTCGAGAGCACGTGGAAAGTGGAAAACGGAAGGATTCGCGGGAAAGGCGAACAAAAGTGGAAGAACGTTGAAACGGAATTGGAATGGTTTCACGGTTTTATAGCTGCGGGACAGCTGCGTTCGTAGGTGCCCGTACGAGCTCCTTTCTTACGGATCGTGCAGGAAAGAATATCGAACAGGGATCCCGGAGAATAAAGCGGTTTCATTACTGCTGGCGAATTTCGACGCGAACACAAGGTCCCGCATATCCTCGGTCATAATTAGAGGCGGCTTGTCTCCCTTGTTCTTAAGCACAACACGTACCAACGTTTCATGCCCGGACAAAGAAATTCAAGGCAAGGGAACTCTTGACTCGTAATTAAAGCCCAGTCGATAACGCGTACCGGCGAATAAGGGAAGAAAGTGTACTTGCTTATGCGCCAAGCGGATGTAAATCCGCATCCGGTTCCAGAGAAGAAATCCTCTCGGAACGAAGCGTTTGCCGCGAACGAGTCTCGTCATGCTGAAACGGCAAAATTTATCTAGAGCGATCGTTGCTCGATTCTTGCTCGATGGATCCTAAGCAGCGGTTAACGCAGGGGAAAAGGAATCACGCGAGAATACCTGTAACGACAACGTTTTCCTAACGACTTCGTCGGTCTCGTTTGTCACGCGAAAAGGGCAAAGGAGTGTTATTTCGAAATCATTTTTTGTCATTCCCATTCTACGGATGCAGCGTGGTAGAAAAAACCGCAAAAGGACACACGTCCCGGCGATTCACCCTAGTTTTCCTCGAGTTTTTCCGAAGCGGGAACAGACGGTACCTTCGGTAAATTAGACCGAAGGTCGATTGTTCGGAGTCGTGCGACTGGAAACGAGTCGTGGAGATTTTTTCTTTCTCAAGAGTAGGCGAATGGAAGCGATAGAAGGGAGAGACTTCTCCATTTTCTTCCTCCTCTTTCTATCTTCCTTCATCCACCCGTTCCACTTTTCGAAATATCATTTTCTAAATTCCCACGTCCATCACGCGCGCCTTTCGAGAGAACGACGCCCCGTTAAACGGTATTTCGCCCTTTGTGGCGAAAGTTTCGTAAAACGCGTTTTCCTGTTTGGCCTCGCTCGTTACCGAAACCAAAAAGCCGAAAGCGAATCCGACCCGTTTCCCCGAACCGATCTAATCCTCCCTTTCCTTCCGCGCCGAATGTCACAATTTGATCGACATCTTTGTCGAAAAATTCTCTTCATAAAGCGCGTATAAATCCTTGAATTACACGCGCGATTTCAGACGTCTGACCTTCGAGCTGCGATCAAACTGACCCGCTCTTACCTTCTTATTCCCGTATCCCCGAAAACTCGTAATTATCGCAGCTGCGGAAGTAAGAGACACGCGAGCAGAGTAAAAATAAAGACAGCTGCGATAGAGAAATTACGCTCTTGTCCCGCATCGATCGACGAATTGCTAAGAAAAAAGGTAATTTACCTTTCCCTCCTTGCTTCCAAGCGAATTACATCTCGAAAAAATCGAATTTCTTCGAAACGGTTAGGAAAGAAATGGTACAGGTAAATTCCGTATACGTGGATAAGAATGCTGGATAACAGAGGTTTGGATTTGTAATTAGCGAGGCGCGAAAGCGGAAAGGGATATCGCGAGCGAGGATAGGAGGAACGGGCTGGGAATATAAACATGTCAGGATGCGAACGAGACAACCGAGGGTAAACGAGATAGGAAACGAGTTCCCTTCGGCCCTGTAATCGGCTATTGTCGCGTTACTTCTAAGTCGTTAAGCCGACCCTAGCATTCGTTTTACCGCGTTTCTCCCTATTTAACCGACTATTTTTTCCTCTCGCTATCCAAAGTACATGCTCCTCTTCGACATCCGAATCGAACCGACCTTCTGAACCATTGAAGCTGGAAAAATCCAAGGGGGTAATCGCGAATTTATTTGGAAAACTACCCTCGATCCAGACGCTGTTCCGCGACGAGTGTGCCGGAGAGAAAAATATTTGAGGCGGGAGAGGCGAATAACGAGGATTGGTGGTGCGAAACGGGATTAGGAAGGAAGTCGGTGGCGCGTGGTAACGCTGTAGTAGCAGCGGGAAACGCTGGTGGATTCGAACCGTGACCAGCCGTCGATGAGATTGCATATTCATGCCCGGACTCGGCTCTTTCCTACTTTTCCTAAAAGTGGCGCGTGACAGAACAATACACGCGGTCATAAATCGTGGCAGGTGGTAATCCTGATTCATGCTTCGTTCCAGTATTAACCTCGTTAATCCATCGCGCCGGTGGCGGTGGCTGCGATCGCGCCAGCACCCTCCGTCTATCCTAATTTATGCGCCTCCTGTTCTGGTCACACCAACTTTCCACCCGACTATCCGTCCTTCAACCGAGATAACTTTCCCGCAAGGGTTAGTCCAACCATCGGCGTTTCGATCCAACGAATTTAGATTAAGAGCCGAAAAGCGCGGAAAGTCGGTGACATTTATTTCGATCGAGAGATTAGAATTCCATGCACGAAACTGTTTCGACCTTCTTATCGGTTAGATCGATCGTGGCCGTGGAGGGTAATGTGTATTTGCGCTGGTAAAACGTGTCGAGTAATCGACCGAGAGGCTTATTATTTAAAAGAGTCGTTGCCGTTCCGCGGATAAAGCGATCAGATTAAAACCCCTTCGTCGAATAGGTGACAATGTTTCATATACGCGATCGTACACCATACCGTTCGCGTGGAAATTCCGCTGGAAATTCGATCGAAGAACACAGAGATTCGGTTTTTTCAGTTGGAGGCAAGGGAACCCCGTTCGAATGTTTTTTCCTCCGACCCCTTTAACATCGACGAACCCTAATTTCGCAGAAAGAATTTGTCGATGAAACGGTTCGGAAGATCTCGGTGGTCACAAAGGCTGCAGGCTTTCCCGAAGAGACTCGAGAGCTCGTACACGGGGTTGTTTTCAAATACTGTCCCTGTCCCGAACGCATTATCCAACCCTCTTCGTGCTTTTCGTGTATCTCGAGAGTTTTCCGCCTCTCGCTCGCGGCAAAAGGGTTGAAGAAGAAAGGCACCTTTCAGAATCAATCTACGCGGCCAATTTCGAAAATGATCCAGGAAATACGAGCATCTTTCAAGATGAAAATACGGCATTAATCACAGGTGTACTGGAAACCGTGTTACGGTATACCATCCCAGTTTCCTTTATCCTCCATCCTCGGTTCCCGCGGGCCTGCTGCGTCCATTATAGAGAAAACACGCGCACCGTCTCGATTTAAGAATTATTCACCGTTAGAAATTCGTTTTGCCATCTCGGGTAAAGTTAATTCGTGGAAAAGATAGAAAAAATCCGGCTGGTCGAGCGGCACACGTGCGCGTCTCTCTTCCTCTCCCTCCGTTCCTCTCTCTGCCACAGGGTATATCGAAGGAGACGGTTAGCAAAGCTATCTCCCATGGGAGCATCTCTCTTGGCTTACACGAAGATCCTGCTTCCGTTACGAAAATAAAACACCACCGGAGAAGCGTCGCGAACCGTATCACCTCCCGAACAAACGGCAAAAACAAAAGCATTCGATTGTAGCGCAAACAGATACGATCCGTCTAAACTCGGGACGATCGGTCTTTCCTCGGATCCGCTTGCAAATTCCACGTTTCGACCGACATTGGTTGTACAGTGTGATCGTCTATCAGGGTACTGGCAAGACGATCGTCCGCGAAAACGCTATTGGAAACGCGATAGACGCGGTGAGAAAGCGACGGCAGCTGAAGATGGTCTAGTCGGAGGTATCGTTGGCGCGATTTCGGAGATTTCGGAAATTTCGGAGAACGGAGTGGATAGGCGCCGGGGCCAGGGTGGACCGAGAGGCCCCGCTGCGCGTGAATCGGAATAAAAGTTTACAGGTAAGCTCACCGAGGGCGAGAAAGTGGTGGAGGAGAAGGAAGAAGCGGTGTAAAAGGGCAGGTCGGAGAGTAGTTGGTGCTCTCTCCGCGGGAGATCCGACACGCAGAAGGATCCGGAGCGCGATAATGAGCCCTCGTTCTCGAATCAAGCCTGTCATTGTCGTTTCCACTATTCATCGCCGTTGTATCGTATTATCCCCGTATAGAACCGTGCGCGTTACACCGTTTCCTTTCTTCCCTGTTTCTCTCTCTCTCTCTCTCTCTCTCGCGAGAGGATACCGAGCAATTCTGGAAGCAGCTGGATCGAGATTCGCAACGTGTTCGGAAAGAAATTCCCTGGTAATTAGGATTTACGAGGACTCGAGAGGAGCTTGCGAATCTCGACTGTCAAACGAGTTGGCAAACACCGCGACGCACGGCGTCGCGTCGCGTCGCGTGCCCGGTTGCAGCATTGAAATATCGACGCGACCGAAGGAAGTTATCGCGCGTTATCTCGCGACCTTCCACTCTCCGTTCGCTATCGGTCGTTGGAACTGGCAATCCGCGTCATGGATAAAGAGTAACGGTGGTATCGAAAACGGGGAGTGGTCGCTCGGCCGTGATTAGCTACCCTTTGGAAGAATTAAAGGCAATGATTTCGCAACATCTTTCGCATGGTTGCGCCATATGGCGTTGCATTATCGAGAGACGGGCGACTGGGTAATCGATCGGGTCTGGCGGTCCAAATAAAAGCAGCAATAAGAACAGTCGTGTGGCGGTATCGAGGAGAAACTGGGAAAGAGAGAGGCGACGATGCGTCTTGATCGATGGATCGCGCGAGGATTTCGAGAGGAAATCGGCTCGGCCAGGGGAGAAATATTATTGCCAGGGACGAGTTTGTTCCAGCGAATCGTCGCGGTGACTATTATCCTTGAAATTACCCGGCACGTCAGTCACGTACGCGTGTTACGGTTACTGTCAACGTTCCGTCGCGTATAATAAGTCCGTGCGAACGCGGTAACGTTGACAGAATGAACGCTAATGATAAGGAGGTATAATTAGGTAGGCAGACCAAAGTCCGAAGGGGTCCGTGCACTTCCACGTTAAGGCGTACGTTATTCCAGCAATAGTCACCCCCTCCTGCGTTAGCCGAGATGGTCAACCCTTGACATATATTACAATGAGCGACATAACGCAACGCGGAATAGCATGAATGCATAATTTGCCGGGAAGGAACGGGGATAGCGCGGAGGGAGGTGGAGCGGGTGGCACGGCGGGTAACGGGGTTCACGGTCTGTTAAGCAAAGGGGGATTTTTCGTGCCTCGCTGTGCCGCCGCGGATGAACGCCGGTTGCCCAGCCAGAATGACGTTTCCTTCGTTCCGCGAAACGTTGAAACCCCCGTCGGGTAGGCAAACGGCAATTCGATCGGTTGGCAACGGTGCTGGAAAGATCGCGGTTCGCGAGCCGGGATGGAGGTATAAGAGGCGTAAAAGGGCGACGAGGAGGCTGGCCGAACGGAGGGAAGGAGAAACAAGACCGACGACAGACCTCGAACCAGGGGGTAGCGCGAGTAAAATTATCTGCGTTCGGTCGGTGAAACGACCGAGTAAGAAAAGCACAACCGAGAAGGAAGAAGGAAAGAGAGAAAACGGCGGCTTTTCCACTCGCTTCGACCACGCTTCCTCGGCCTAATTGGCAAGAATGACGCACGACCCTTGTAATTGCTCGAACGAAGCGAAGAAACCGAAGGATGATGTGTTTCTTCCTCCGGTAAACTGCCTTCCAGCTTCCAACATTTTCCTTCCAAATATTCCCTCTTGTATTTCTCCCTCTGTTTCTCTCTCTCTCTCTCTCTCTTTCTCTTTCTTGTCAAATTCGTTAGCGCGGCAACTCGATGGCATATACCGTGACAGCCGTCCATCTTCTCCGATGAGAACGTAACCGTCGCACAGTGGAAAAAAGGCAACAGACCCCCGATCTCTCTTTTCATCGGCGTTAATCGAATGCCTTCACGGTGACCGATGACCACTATCTCCGCTCCGTTTCGCCTTTTCGTCGTCTGGGACGAGTTGCTTGTCCTCTCCTCGATACCAGACCAGAGAATCTCCTTCTATGGGTAGATTTAACGCGTCACGGGACGTTAAGCGTCGCCGCTACTCGCCACCCTTCGACTCGCTCTCGCCTAGACAGTCGACCACAGGTAAATTTCAAACAGAAGAATCCGTAACCTCTCGAAAAACGTTGGAAACTTCTTCGAACGATATCTCCGAGAGACGCGTTTTCGAACACGACCCGGCGAGCAAAGCTTACGAACCGATAGAAACGAGTTTAAAATAGTGACAGACAGATGACACGCGGAGGAAACGAAGAACAGGCATCGGAAAAATCGACCATAGGGTTTCCAGACGAGCGGGAAAACGTAAAATTGCACGAACATCGGAACGTAACTGTACGCTCGAGAATTTGCACACGAGGAATCGTGGCGTTTAAGAAATTTATACGGATATACGGAGAAGTCGATCGCGCGGTGCGTATGTCGAGCGGCGAAAGCGATGCACGGCGAACCGTGAAAGGAGGGGACAATCGAGAATATGGAAATATATGGAAAATACGTTGAAGAGCGTTTCTCGAAGGAAACACATATGGAAGCTATTTCGAGGGATGTCGAGGAAGGATCACTGTCACGGTGGTCAAAACTGCATCTGTGATTTCAGTGGAGCCCTGTTCGCGATACGCAGCGTCGGACACTGATCGCTCTTGACGCATACCGAGATCTCTCGCGATCTCCTAAAATCAACCGGCTGGTAATAGAAACGAATCGGTTATAGTTTCCTCACCGAGGTCCAATTTTTTCCCCCCTACCGAAGGATGTTTGCATCGAAGAAAATGGCCTTTTCCACTCGCTTGTCGTCTCGACCGCTCGGCGACGACTCGAATTCGAAATTCTTTCGCGGACCTGCCAACGCCATTCGCGGTTTGCGAGAGAGAGAGAGAGAGGGGGGGGGGGAGAGGGAGGGAAAGAAAAGAGAAAGAAAAGGGATGAAAAGGAGGAACAAGAGGACAAAGGCGAGGGAAGAAGGCACAGTGTCTGCTGGTAGAGACGGGGGGAGTCTTGCAAAGATAAAGAGGATGACAAAGACACGGTGGAGTGTCCAGGCTCGGCTCATAATTTTCCTTGGGCGGCGCGCGACGTGCGACGTGTACGTGTCACCGCGTCGCGACGCACCCGTCCGTCTCATCGCGACTGGAACACCAAAAACGAACCTCCGGCTATTTTATTGCCGTTCTCCGGACTCGCCAGATTCCTCCGTTTTTCTCTTCTTTCCTCTTTTCCTTTCCCCTTTTCTTTCTTCGCTCCAACTAAAAATCGTCGAACTCGCTTTGACTTAGCCAAGCTCCGCGATCCGCGAATCGCCGTCGGCCAACTTTGAAATATCGCGCGGAGAGTCGCGGAGAGACGAACGGAATCGTAGAACTCGCGGACGAGACGGTTTGCCATTTATTTCGAAGAAAATAATCCGGTCTAAGCGAATGTCGAAAGTGGGCAGCGAAGGAACGGATGCACACAGCCGCGTTTTATTGGGCCAACACGGCCGACAGCAAGAGTGACTGCGCTCGTAAAAGCCTCGTATAAATAAAATCGCCGGGAATATAATTGTTGCTGAGAGCCGGGAACGTTCGTTCTACGCCGAGCTGTATAACGCGGTCAGCTACCGCCGCTCCGTTTTCCGCCTCTTTTATAATCAATTTTCCACTCGTTTTCTCCTAGTTCGCTGCCGATTCCTCTCTTTTCCCTGTATTACCCGATTTATCCGACGCGGTTACTACCGTCGGGCGTCGTTCGGATCTCGACTCGGATAGAACGCGGAATATGCGATTACCGATGCTGCTTCTATCTTCGAGACCTTTATTATTTTTCACCACGGTTGACGGGAAAAAGAAACGAAATGGCTCCTTTCGGTTCGCGTTTGCATAAGAACTCGTATTCGAACGATCGATTCGAAGCTAACGAACACGCGATGATCGAGGTAGCCGGTGGTAAACATAAATGTTCGTCGAAAGGGAAATGAATAAGGAAATGGAAAGGGAAAGACGTTTCGGAGGAACAGGTACACACGGTGTTTACGAGTATCGTTATAAAGTCAGAGGGCATTTCCGTTGGCCCGTATAGATTCGGTTAAATCGGATCGGTGGTAGGAACTGAGAAGCCGGCAGCGGGTGTCTCGCTTTCTTCGAAAGTTGAAGGAAGTTGGGAATACAAGATGCGGGATCGGGAGCTGGCGTTAGGGCGAAATCGTTACTCGACACTCTTGTGTAACGAGAGCCAAGCCGCGGCTATGAAGAAGACCAATGTTCCGGCGCATAAAGAACCGTGGTTTAGCGTGTCCCTGAAAACCGAAACCACCATGACGCCGGCGCCTCTCGTTTATTCTCGTCTTATAAATCAAAACGCGAACGCGTATATCGTGTTCGAACTTTCCAAACGTACAGCCCCGTTTCGAGCGCCGTCGAACCAGCGAGCTTTCCTCGATCGACGTACCGACCGATCCGATTCATATCCGTCGGGATCTTCCGACAACGCGAAACGATTGTCACGGCGGTAGGAAAACTCGCGGATAACCAGAAGATAGCGCACGAGTACGCGGTAATTTAAACGGTAAAGGGTTGCATGAAGAAAACACCGGAAAGCTGTGCTATCGTTTAGAAACCAATGAGCATCTAATGAAGGTGGAGCTTGCCGAGGAAATCTCCACCTACTCTTAAAATGCTCTATTTCTCTCCTCTCCTGCGTGCGTGTCTCCCTGCGTAAAAGGAAGACCGAGAGGCGAAATGAGAGGGAAAACGAGAGGAGAAGAAAGAGAGACGAGCCGAGGGACCTGGGAGAGAGGAAGAGAGGGGAAGGAACGAAGAGGAGAGACAAATGAAGAGGCTGAGGAGGATCTTCAAGTACGTTTTAACTCGGCCAAGTCAGTTGGCATCTCGCCGCACCAACTAATGCGATGGCTTTGTTTCGTCACGTTTCCCGAAACGATCTCTCGAGAAAATCGATCGACCAGTGATTTACGCGCGATTCCGCCGAAACTCGCCGTTTCAACTTGGACCAAACGTTTCTCGCGATCGAAGGCTTTTTCGCCATATTCCTAGTGGGTGATAGTCGTCGTATCGTACCTTCGTTTCCTCCGAAACTCCAAAGCCAATTTTATTAGCGAAAATATTCGCCCGGCAAACGGAAGACTTTACTCGTGCAAAGTGCTACTTACAGAGGCTTTTGGACAGAATCGCCTCTTTGCGCGATGACAGTTGCTCCAAAGAAATATTTCCAAACGATTGACAAAGAATCGAAGACGCTTGTTCGTTACCAGATAAGAGATCTCTAAAAGCAGGCTTTCCTCGCTGCTCGAACGATCGACGATTAATATCGGAAAATCGTGAAACGTCGGACAAAACGGTGAATTTGCAGAAGAGAAGGCAGAAAGAATCGTAATCGAGGCAATCAGCCCCTTCTCGTCAACACCGGTAAAAGTTGAAAAAAAAAGAAACGAATTACGATCGAACGCGATTACCCGTTCGTTACAAATTCACCGGTAAAGATTTCGCATGGATGTTAAAAAATTAAACGCGACAGGTTTACCGATCCTTCGATGTTTCGATCGGTTAAATTCCAGCGAGTGTGCTACGTATTTGTTAGCGCGAAGTAGCATTTGCTAAGTAACGCGTTACGTTCGGGAAAGCAAGAAATGCGAAAGAAGCATCAACGGAGAGAAGCAAGTTTCGCGATACCGGTGGAAAAGTAAGAAAACCGTTTAACGAACGCTCACGTTCGAATAGGCGTATTCGAGGCGTATTCGAGGCGTATTCGAGGAGCACGTGGCACCAGAGCTTTGTCGCATTCTCAGGCTTTGCTTTCCTCGATCGGGAAATGCCTCGATCGAGATTTCCAAAAGCAGTTCACGCGTGAAAAAGCTCGCTTACCCGTAAAAACAGGAATGTCATTTCACGGTTTACTGTCTGCTCGTTTATACGTGTTCGACTGAAAACGATTTCGAAAATAAAACAAGCGCTTCGTAGGAAGATCGAAACCGACAATTGACTTGGTCGCGAATGAAAACTCGTCCGTCGCTGATTTGAAAGAGGCACGCATTTGCGAAACGGCGGGAAAAGATGATGTGCGCAAATTCGGAAGAGGCAGAGAGCAACAGCGTGATAGTTTCGCAGGTTACGAGTGCTCATACGCCGCAAGATTTCACGGTCTCGCGCTTACTGTCCACGCCGATTAATTCCTTGGGTAAGAATTATAACGTAAATAAGAATTGGAAGGTTTACGCGAGCCGAGGAGAAAGAGAGGAAAAAGAGAGAAGAAAGTGGAATTTGCTCGATAGATTGGGGTTGGCGGGGTTT
>NW_027471240.1:0-27656 GCF_051020765.1 Lasioglossum baleicum
CACGAGCTTGTGTGGAGATATTCTTCTTACCGAATACCTTACCTTTCGAGAACCTATCCCGCTGTGTCGAGAGAATAACTTCGTGATAAGAGGGACGAACTAGTATACATATTTCTGACTGGCACCATAATTCCATGCATGAATTAGAAGATCTATATTCAATTCGACCGAGATGGTTGCTACCTTCTGTGAGAGACTAACTGCTACGCCAATATCATCACCCATCCTGCGATTCCCTCAGTCAAATCAGGAATACCAGGAGCATATCCGCTGAACAGTATTGGTAATGGATACCTTCGTTGACGGTATGAATATTAAAGCAGGGCGCCGAACCGTTTGACAACCTTACAACCCTCATTGAAAGTCGAACTGATAAGTCAATAGCATCACCATTACTGTGATTCGGTGAGGCAAAGCAGCTATTCCTGGCGTATATCCGCTGAAAAGTATTAGGAGTAGGTACTTTAATTCACGGTTTGCTTATTAAAATTGAGCGTCAAACCGTTTGAGATTGTTACCAATGGGTTATAACGTCAAACGTTTTTCCGAAGGCCGTACGTTTCGCGAACGTCACCCGCTTCATCGAGGGTATATCTCCGTTTCCGAGAATCAAATTAGTAAACATTTTCGAGAAGAGGACCGTAATTTCATTATAAATATGAAGATCTAGTGTCATATCGTTCGAGAAAGTTGCAACCTTCGATGAGATTGGAGCAGCTAAGCCAATAGCTTCACCTATCCGGTAGTTCCAGGAGTAAAGCCAGGTATTCTGGAGTAAGTTCGCTGCGTAGTTTTGGCAATAAATACCTTAATTCGCGTCGTGAATAATACAGTAGAGCGTCAAACCGTTAGAGAACGTTACCAATTGGAGTAAGGTCAAACGTTTTTCTTAATGCCTCACTGTCCGAGCAGCTAACCCGCCGTATCGAGAGTATAGCTGCATGTATAAGGAAACGCATTATTATACAATTTAGTGGCGGCACCTTAAATGCATGGATGAATAGGAATATCGAGGGTCAAATCGTTCGAGAACGATACCACCTTCTGTGAGAGTCAAACCTGTTACTCCAGGCGTAAATCCGCTGAACAGTATTGGCAATAGAAACGTTAATTCGCGGTATGAACATTAAGATATAGAGGCAAACGGTTGAGAACGTTACTAATTTGTATAACACCTTAACATCATGCATGAATTAGTGGATCGAGAATGAAACCGTTCAAGAAGGTTACCACCTCCTGTGAGACGAGCGGCTAAGTCAATAGCTTCACCTATCCAACGCTTCCGATAGTCAAACCAGGTATTCCAGGAGAACATCCGCTGGAGAGTATTGGCAATTAACATCTTAATTCGCGGCTTAAATATTAAAGTACGGCGTCAAACCTTCTTAGAGCGTTGCCAATTGGTATAAAGCCAAACCCTATACCTCACCCTCCGAGACGCTAACCCGCCGTTTCGGCAGTATAATGCCGGGTACGGTGGAACGAACTAGTATACATTTTAGCGACGGGCTACTTAACTTCATGTATGAATGCGATGATTGATGGCCAAACGGCTCGAGAACGTTGCCGCCTTCTGTGAGAATCGAACGGCGAAGTCAATAGCTTCACCCTATCTGTGATTTCTAGAGCTATATCAAGTATTCCAGGAGTAAATCCACTGACAGTATTGGCAAGAGTCAAATTAATTCACTGTATGAGTATTACAGTTGAGAATCAAACGTCTGCGAACATTACCAATTCGTTTTAAGTCATTCTCTTTACTGAATACCGTGCATTTCGGGAATCTTGCACTCTGTAGCGAGAGTGCATCATCCTGGTCAGAAGCGAGAATTGTTATACATTTTAAAGACGTGCACCATAATTTCATATATGAATTTGAATATCCGGTCTCATACCTGTCGAGACCGTTACCACCTTCCACAAGAGCCGAACGGCTAAGTAAATTGCTACAGGTATCCGACGATTCCGAAAGTCAAGCCAGAAATTCCAACTGAAAATTCGCTGAATCACGGTCTAAATATGTATGCAGGCCGACAAGCCGTTGTAGACCATTAACTGTTGGTGTAGAGTGAAACTGTTTACAAAAGCCTTTCCCTCTCAAAAACTAACCCACTGTGTCGAGCGGATAACATCGTGCTCAGAGGAACAAATTAGTATACATCTTAGTGTTGCGCCCCACAATTTCCAGTATGATTTTGAGGATCGAGGGACAAACCGTTCGAGAATGTTACCACCAGCTATTAGAGTCGGACGTCTATGTCAATAGCGCCGCCTTGCTAGCGTTTCAGTGTGTCAAATCAGATTTTCCGGGAGTAATTCCACCATATTGTATTGGCAACATATACTTCAGTTCACGGTATGAGTATTATATCCGATCGTCAAGCCCTTTGAGAGCATTACCAATTTGTATAAAGTTAACGCTGTACTGAAGGCCGTACCCTCGGAAGAACTAACCCGCTGTATCGAGAGCATAACATGGTGCTCACAGGATCAAATTAGTCTACGTTTTAGTGACGGCCACCTTAATTCCATGTATGATTTCGAAGATCGAGTGTCAAACCCTTTACGAACGTTAACCCTACTTTGAGGGTCGAGAGGCTAATTCTGTAGCTTCACATCTTTTATGATGCCGAGAGTCAAACAACGTATTTCAGTTGTAAATCCGGTGTAGAATGTTGGCAATAGACACCCTGTTTCACGTTAGACATGTTAGCTAGAGTGCGAAACCGTTGTACAACGTTAACCATTGGTGTAGTGACAAACTCTTTGTCGAAGCCATAACCGTCAGTGAACCGAACGCATGGTATCGAGAGTATAACTACTTGTTTAGAAAATCAAATTGGTATACATTACCGTGACTGTCGCCTTAATTTCATGTATGAATTAGGAGGTAAAGTGTCAAACCGATCAAGAACGTCACCAACATGTTCGAGTGTCGATCAGCTAAGTCATGGCTTCACTCATTCTGCGATTCTTAGATTCAAACCAGGTACTCCTAGAGTAAATCCGCTGTACAGTATTTGCAATAGACACTTCAGTTCACGGTTTGAATAAATAAGTAGCGCGTCAAACCAGTTTAGATCATTTGCCAGTTGGTACAAAGGCAAACGTTTAAGCGAAAGCGTTACCATCCGCGAAGTAATCCCGCCGTATCGAGAATATAACTGCGTCATTAGAGATACACATTAGTATACAATTTAGGGACCTTAAATTCATGTATGAATTGGAATATTCATGGTCAAACCATTCGAGAATATTACCACCGTCTTTGAAGGTCGAACGGCTAGGTAAATAGCTTCACCTATACTCTGATTCTGAGCATCAAATTAGGTATTCCGGACGTAAATCTGCTGATCGGCATTGGCATTAGACACGCTATTTGACGCTATAAATATAGCGTCAAACATTTGAGAGCGTTACCAGTTGGTAGAGAGTCAATCGTATTACAGAAGGCCTTAACCTCCGCGAACCCACACCGTCTTCATCGATAGTATAACTTCGTGTCCAGTGAAGGAAATTAATATTCCTTTTAGTGACAGACACCTTAATTTCATGCTCGAATACGAAGGTCGCGCGTCTGACCGTTGTAGAACATTGCCACATTTCATGAGAATCGCACAGCCAAGACAATAGTTTCACCTATCCTCTAATACCGAGAGGCAAGCCAGGTAATACTGGATTATATCCACTGAACATTATTAGCAGTAGACGCAATAATTCACGCTTTGAATATTAAAGTAGGGAGTCAATGCGTTGCATGGCGTTACCTATTCGTATAGATTCAAACTTATTACCGAAGGCCTTACCTTACTGAAACCTAACACGCCGTCGCAAGTGTCATGCTTAGTGTACTGGGAAACAAATGTGTAGACACTTTAGCAGACGCACACCTTACTTCATATAGGAATAACAAAATCGAGTGTCAAAACATGCGAGAACGTTACCACCTCCTTCGTGAATCGAACGGCTTAATCGGTAGCTTCAGATATCCCGTGTTTCCGGGAGTCAAACCAGGTATGCCGGAAGTATACCCGTTCAACCCATAAGTCATGGTTTCAATATTAGAATAGTGCGTCACTCTCATAAATGAGTATTCATTTCAGTGATGGGCTCACTAACTTCACGTATGAGTTACATGATCGAGGGACAAACCATTCGATAACGTTACCACCTTCGGCGAGACACACTATTTCACGGTATAAATATTAAACAGTATAGGGAAATATTTGGAAAACATTACCATTTTGAATAATGTGAAACTTTTCCGGATACCTCACCATCCTAGAATTCAACCTTGTTGTATCAGGGGTATAACATCGTATTCAGAGAAACAAATTCGTATGCATTGTAGAGACGGACATCTTAATTTCAAGTATGAATCAGAAGGTCAAGTGTTAAACCCATCGTGAACGTTACCTCCGTCATGCAGAGTCGAACGGCTAAGTAGATAGGTTCACGTATTTAGTGATTCCGGGAGTCGAACCAAGTACTGCGGTACTAAATGTGATGTACAGTATGACATTAGATACCCTATTTCGCGGTATAAATATGAAAGTGCACGATACAGGTTGATATAAAAACAAACCTTTTACAGAATGCCTTACCGTCCGAGAAGCTTACCCACCGTTCCGAGAGTATAGCTACGTGCTTGGGGAAAAACATTAGTATACAATTTAGTGACGCCTACTTAAATTCATGTATGAATCATAATATCGATGGTCAAAGCATTCGGGAACGTTACCACCCTCTTTGAGATTCGAAAGGATAAGTCGATAGCATCAGCTATCCTGTGATTCTGTGAGACAAACCATGTATTCCGGTTGTATATCCGCTGAACAGTATTAGCAATAGACACATTAATTCGATTCCTGAATACTAATGTTGAGAGTCATACTTTTTGTGGACGATACATATTTGTAGAAAGTCGAACGTTATACTGAAGTCCTTACCCTCCGATAGCCTTGCCCCATATGTCGAAAGAATAACGTAGTGTTCAAGGAAACAAATTAGTGTACATTTCAGTGAAGGGCACCTTAATTTCATGTGTGAGTAAGATGATCGAGGGTCATACAATTTGAGAAAGTTGCCACCCTTTTCGAGAGTCGCACAGTTAAGTCAATCGCTTCAATCATCATGTGGTTCTGAGCGACAAATCAGGAACCTGTGAGTAAATCCGTTGAAGAGCATTGGCAATTGACACATTAATTCATGATATGCATATTAATGCAGAGCGTCAAGCCGTTGAGGAACGTTACCTATTGGTACAGAGTCATTGTTCATACCGATTGCCTTACCATCCGTGAACCTAATCCGACGTATCGAAAGCATAATTTCGCTTTCAGGGAAACATATTAGTATACATTTCAATGACGGGCACCTTATCTTCATGTATGAATAGCAAAATCATGTGTAAGGCATTTCGAGAGCTTTAACACCTTCTTTGTGATCCAACCGGCTAAGTGAATAGCTTCACCGATCCTTTGATATCGGGAGACAAGCCAGGTATTCCGAAAGTAAATCCGCTGCACAGTATTTGCAATATATTCCTTAATTCGGGCAGAGAATACTAAAATAGAACGTCTGGCCGTTCGAGAACATTACCTATTGCTATAAGGTCAAACGCTTTACCGAATACAATTCTCTGCTAACTACTAACCCTCTGCACTGAGAGCATAGCTTCATGCTTAGGGAAACACAATAGTATTCAATTTAGTGACGTCGCCGTAAATTCTCTTATGAATTAGAACATCGAGGGTCAAAGTGATAGAGAACGTTACCATCCGCTTTGATAATCAAACGGCCATGTCAATAGATTCACCTATCCCGTGACCCTGGGAGTCAAACCAGGTTTCCGCTGGAGTAAATCCTCTGAACAGAATTGGCAATGGTATTGGTAATGAACAGAGTCAAAACTTTTTAGAAGTATACCTATTGGTATGGAGTCAAACTGAACACAGAGGGCCATACTTTTGGCGAAACTAACCCGCTGCATCGAGACTATATCTACCTGCTTAGAGGAACAAATTAATATAAATTTTAGTTCCGCGCACCTTAATATCATGTATGAATTAGAACATCGAGAGTAATACTGATCAAGAACGTTACCTTCTTCTTTTATGGTCTAACGGCTCAGTCAATAGCTTCACCAGTCCAGTGAATCCGAAAGCCAAACCAGATATTCCGGCAGTCAGTGAGCTGTATACAATTGGAAACGGAGTCCTTCGTTATCCGCTTCAGAACGATACCTATTGGAATAAAGTCTAACCTTTTACCGAAAACCTTACACTTCCAGAACCTAACCCGCTGTATCGAGACTATAACTAAGTGTTCAGGGGATCAAATTAGAAAACATTGTCGTAACGGAGACCGTAATTACAATATGAATATGTAGATCGCGAGTCATTCCGTTTGAGAACGTTTCCACCTGTCTTGAGACTCGCACGGCTAAGTCAGTAGCTTCTCCAATCCTTTTGTTTCGATAGACAATCTTGGTATTCCTGGGGCCAATCAGCTGTGCATTATTGGCAATGGACACCTTAATTGACGGGTTGAATATTAATGTGGAACGTGAATCCATTTGAGAATGTCACCTATTTGTTTAAATACAAACACTTTAGCGAACACCTTACCCATCCGGCGCCTAACCAGCTGTATCGCGAGAATAATTTCTTGTTCAGTGACACAAATCAGTACACATTCTAGATACAGCAACCGTAATATCATAAATCAACAAGACGGTCGAGACTCACCGGTTCGAGAACGTTATCACCTATATTCAGATTCACATAGCTGAGTCAATGGCTTCACCTACCCTGTGGTACCGAGAGTCAATCCAAGTATTCCGGGTTTAAATCGACGGAAAGGTATTGGCAATAGACACCTTAACTCACGCCACGAATATCAGAATTGAGAGTCAAACCGTCGGAGAACGTTACGTATTAGTATAAAGTAATACATTTAACTAATATCTTACCTTCCTGGAACTTAACCAGCCGCAGCGAGTGTCTTGGTTAGTGCTCCCGGAAACAAATTAGCAGAGATTTTAGCAGACGGAAACCTTATTTTAATATATCAATAAGAAGATCGAGCGTCAAACCATTCGAGAACGTTACCGCCATCTTTGGGAGTCGAGCGAATGAGTCAATAACTTCACATACCCGGAGATTCCGAAACTCAAACCATGTATTCCGGGAGTAAATCCGCATAATAGTATTCGCAGTAGACCCCTTAATTCAAGGTTTGTATATTGAAGAAGAGAGTCAATCCGTGGAAGATCAATAAAAATTCATATAATGTCATTCATTTTACCGAATACCTTACCTTCCGAGAACCTAATACGCTGTAGCGTGTGTCTTGCTTAATGTTCACGGAATGAAATTAGTAGACATTTTAACAGACGGAAAGCTTATTCTTATCTATGAATAGAATAATCGACAGTCAAGCCGTTCGAAAACGGTGCACCTACTATGAGAATCGAACCGCGAACCCAATAGCTTCACCCATCCTGTGATTTCTAGACCTAAACCAGGTATTTCAGGAGTGAATCCGCTGAACGCTATTGGGACTCAACCCATTAATTCGCTGTATAAATATTTAAGTAGAGAGTCAAATCGTTGGAAAAAATTTCCAATTCGGATTATAGTCATTCCTTTCACCGAATAACCTTCCTTCTGACAACCTAACACGCTGTAGCGAGTGTCTCGCTAGTTGTTCATGGAAACAAATTAATAGTCATTTCAGCGGACGGACACCACATTTTTGTGTATAAATATCAATATCGAGAGTCAAAGCGTTCCAGAACGTTACCATCCGCTTTGAGAGTCGAACGGAAGGTCAATAACTTGTCCCATGCTGTGAATCCGAGAGCGGAAGCAGGTATTCCTGGAGTAAACCCGCGGAAAGGTATTGGTAATAGTCACCCTATTCCACGGCATAATTATTAAGCAATATTAAGAAACCGTTGGAGAACATGGTCAATTTGTAGAATGTCAAACTTTTCCTCGGATACCTTACCTTCCGGGATCCTAACCCGCTCGCTATATCGAGGGAGTAACTTTGTGTTCAGAGAAGCAAAGTAGTACACGTTTTAGTGACGGCACCGTAATTTCATGTACGAATTAGGCGATCGAGGGTCAAGCCGTTTGAGATCGTTACCACCTTGTTTTGCAGACGAACGAATGAGTAAATACCTTCACCTATCCTGTGATTCCGAGAGTCAAACCTGGTATTTCACGAGTAAATCGGCTGAAGAGTATTGGCAATAGACACCTTAATTCACGGCATGGATGTCAATGTAGAGATTCAATACGTTTGAGAACGTTACCAATTGTTATAACATCATATCCTTCTTCGCATTCCATACCTTGCGAGAACATAAGCCGCTGTATCGTGGGTTGAACTTCGTGTTCAGGGAAAGACATTATTCTCCATTCCAGTGACGGGCACATTAACTATATTAGCAGGTAACATTCGACAACGGTTTGACTCTGTATATTAATATCAATACCGTGATATAAGGTGCCTTAGATCAATACTGTACGGCGGATTTATTCCAGGTATAGCTGGTTTGTCGTTCGGAATCACAGGATATGTGAAGCTATTATATCAGCTGTGCGACGCTAAAGGAAGGTGGCAACGTTATAGAACGATTTGTCTCTCGATATTGATGTTTATACACAAAAATGTGGTGTCCGTCCGCTAAAATGTCTACTAATTTGTTTCCGTAAACAATACGCGTGACACTCGCATCAGCGTGATAGGTTCACGGAAAGTGAAAGGATTATTCGGTGAAAGGAATGACTTAATACGAATTGGTAATGTGCACCGACGGTTGGAGGCTCTACTTTATTATTAATACCGTAAATTAAGGTGTCTATTGCCAAAACTGTCTGGGTATTTAATCCTGGAACACCAGGCTAGAATCTCATAATCACACTGTCAGTTGATGCTATTGACACAGCTGATCGACTATTCTAGAAGGTGTTAACGTCTTCGAACGGTTTGACACTAGATCTTCTTATTCACAGATGACATAACGTGCCTGTCACTAAATTGCATACTAATATGTTTCTCTGAACATGAAGTAATACCCACGATACAGAGGGTTCAGTTCTCGGAAGATAAGGTATTCGGTACGGAGAATGTTCATATACAAATTGGTACCGTTCTACAAACGTTTGACTTTCTGCTTGAATATTCATACCATGAATTAATGTGTCCATTGGTAATACTGCATTGTGGATTGCCTCCCGGAGTCTCTGGTTTGGCTATCGCAATAACAGGATCGGTGATGGTATTGTCTTAGCTGTGCGACTCTAAAAAGAGCGACAACTTTCTCTATCGGATTGACTTGCGATCTCCACACTCGTCCATGAAATTCAGATGCCCGTCACTAAACTGAATACAAATTATCATCTATAAACACGCAGATATACCATCGATACACCGGGTTCGGATCTCGTATGGTGAGGCCTTGCAAAAAAGTTTGACACTATATCAATACGTAATGATCTAAAAAGGCTTGACATTCTACTCCAATATTCATACCGTGAATGAACGTGTCCATTGGTAATTCTGCTCTGTGGATTGACTTCCGGAATACCTGGCCTGACCGTCGGAATAGCATGATAGTTGTAGCTACTGAATAAGCCCTCGAATCTCAAAGACGGTGGTAACGTTCTCGAAAGGATTGACCTTCGATCTTTCAATTCACACATGAAACTAAGGTTCCCGTCTTGAACATGTACAGTAATTTGTGTCTCCGAGCACGAAGTTATACCCTCGAAACTGCGCGTAAGTTTCGCGGAAAGTAAGGAGTCCGATAAAACGTTTGACCCTATACCAGTAGGTAACGCTGTTCGATGGTTTGAATCTCGATATTATGATTTATACCGTGATTTAAGGTGTGCATTCCCAATACAGTTCAAAGGATTTACTCTCCGCATACGTGGTATCTATCTCGGAATATCAGGGTAGGTGAAGCTACTGACTTAGCCTTTGATGGAGGGTGGTAACGTTCTCAATCTGTTTGACACTTGACCTTCAAATACATGCATGAAATTAAGGTGAGCGCCAGGAAAATGTAAACTAATATGCGCCTCTTAACACGAAGATATAATCTCGATGCAGCGGTTTGTGTTCACAGAAGGTAATGTATTCGGGGAACGAAAGATTTGATACCAATTGGTAATATACACCGTGGGTTTGACTCTCCACATTAATATACATACCGCCGATTAATATGTCTATTGCCAAAGGTTTTAAGCGGTTTTACTTCCGGATGACCTGCTTTGACTCTGTGGTTCCCGAGATAGGTGAGGCTATTGACTTAGTTGTGCAATTCTCTATCAAGGTGGTAACATTCTGGAACGGTTTGACCCGCTACATATTAAGTCATACATGACATTAATGTGCCCTTCACTAATCTGCAATCTAATATGTTTTTGTAAACCCAAAGATATACTTTCGATACGGCGGGGATGATTTTCGGAGGGTAAGGTATTCTGTAAGAGGTTTGATCCTACACCTATAGGTAGTGTTGTACAACGGCTTGACGGCCTGCTTTAATATTAGGTTGGGGAAAAGGAAATCCATTATTTTTTCGGTAGATGGCTGTAGTGATCGATATCTCGTAAATTATCGATCAAACAATTTCAAATTTATGCTCGTTGTCAAGGTAACAGTTCGCACTAAAAGAATTCGTTTGCAGTTTTTTGTTTTGTCCATTCAGTTCTGAGTTACACGGCGTTAAAGATGGAAGTCAACAAAGAGAAAATTCGGTACATTTTACAGTTTTTCTTTGATAAGGGCGAAAATGCAAGTCAGGCGGCTGAAAATGTGAATAGTGTTTATGGTCCCGATACTGTAACAGCTAATTACGCGCAATTTTGGTTTCGTCGATTCCGTTCGGGTATTTTTGACGTTAAGGATGCCCCTCGCACAGGCAGGCCCGTCGTCGAAAATGTCGAGAAAGTCACTGAAATCATCGAAGTGGACCGGCATGTTAGTAGTCGTAGCATCGCCCAGGAGTTAAAGATCGACCACAAAACAGTTTTAAACCATTTGCACAAAGCTGGGTTTTAAAAAAAGCTTGATGTTTGGGTGCCACACCAATTAACACCAAAAAACATGATGGATCGAATTTCCATCTGCGAAGCCTTGGCCAAACGTAATGAAATCAACCTATTTCTTAAACGGATGGTGACTGGGGATGAGAAATGGGTCACATACGACAACATTATGCGAAAGCGATCGTGGTCACAGCGCGGTGAAGCAGCTCAGACGGTGGCCAAACCGGGACTAACGGTCAGGAAGGTTCTGCTTTGCGTTTGGTGGGATTGGAAAGGAATCATTTATTACGAGTTGCTTCCATATGGCCAAACATTAAATTCAGACATCTATTGTCAACAACTGGACCGTCTGAAGCTAGCAATTGACCAGAAACGGCCAGAATTGGCCAACAGAAGAGGTGTCGTGTTCCATCAGGACAACGCCAGGCCACACACTTCTATAGTGACTCGTCAGAAACTCCGGGAGCTTGGTTGGGAAGTTTTGATGCATCCACCATACAGTCCGGACCTCGCACCAAGCGATTACCATCTTTTTCTTGCATTGCAAAACTTTTTTAGTGATAAGAAATTGGCATCAATGGAAGAGTGTGAAAATCAATTGCTGGAGTTTTTCGCTAATAAGGACCAAGACTTTTATGAGAGAGGCAAAATGACGCTACCATTAAAATGGCAACAAATTATAGAACAAAATGGTGCATATTTGACCTAAATCGGACAATGCAAAACATGTTAAATAAAGTCTTGAATTTCACGTAAAAATAATGGATTTCTTTTTCCCCAACCTAATATATATACTGCGAATTGAGGTATCTACTGCCAATTCTGTACAGGACTGATATATATATTCTGTCCCTGGATATTCTAGTTCATACACGATGTCATGGTACCCGTCACTGAAATGGATACTAATTTCTTTATCCGGAAACGAAGTTATACTATCACTGCCGCGGGTATGGTACTCGGAAGGTAAGACATACGGTAAAACGTTTTACTGTATACCAATTGAAAACGTACTCGATCGGACTGTCTCCCTACTTTAATATTCATACCACGACCTGAGGTGTTTGTTGCATATACTGTTCAGCGGATTTATTCCCAGAGTACCTGATTTAACCCTCGGAATATCAAGAAATGTGAGGCTATTGACACAGCTCTGCAACTCCCAAAGTTGCTGTTTACGTTCCCGTACGGTTTGACACTTGATTTTATAATCGGTACATGAAATTAAAGTGCACGTGACTAAAGTGTACAGTAATTTGATTCTGTAAACACGAAGTTATACTCTCGATATAGCGGGTTAGGTTCAGAGTATGTAAGTTATTCGGTAAACAGAATGAATTTATAGCATTTGGTAACGTTCTCCGATGGGTTGCCTCTCAACTTTAACATTCAGACCGTTTATTAAGGTGTCCAAAGTCAATACAGTTCTCAAAATATACTCCCGGAATAACTTGTTCGGCTATCGGATTCGCATGATAGGTGAAGTCACTCACTTAGCCGTACGTCTCACAAAGACGATGCTATCGCTCTCGATCGGATTGTCCTTCGGTCTTCTAACTCGTACATGAAACGAAGGTGTCTGTCTTTATTGTGCATAAGAATTTGCGACCCTGAGCACGAAGTTATGCTCTTCATACGGCGGGATAGATGCACCGAATGTAAGGCTTTTCGTAAAGCATTTGACACTATACAAGTACCTACAGTTTTACAACGGTTTGATGCTCTACATCAGTATTCGATCAGTGAATGAAAGTGTCTACTGCCAATCCTGTCCAGCGGATTTACTCCCGGATTACCTGGTATAGCCATTAGAATCACAGGATTGGTGAAGCTGTTAACTTAGCCGTTTGAATATCAAAGTGGATGATAACGTTCTGGAACTGAATGACATTCGGACATCGAATTCATACATGAATTTAAGGTGCCGCCCCTAAAATATATACTAATATGTGTCTCTAAGCACGATGTTATACTCTCAAAAGAGCGGGTAAGCTTCTCGGATGGTAAGGTATTCGGAAAAAGAAGGACTTTATACCAACCTGTAATGTTCACGGACGGTTTCACTCTCTACCTAAATAATCTTAGCGTGCATTAACATGCCTACCGCCAACATGTTACACGCATTTATTCCTGGCTAACCAGGCTTTACTCTATAGAATCACAGGATAGTTGAATATATTGACTCAGTCGTTCGACTCTCAAACAAGGTGGTAACGTTCTAGAATGGTTTGACACTAGATCTTCTAGTTCATACATGAAATTAAGGTGCCCGTTACTGAAATGAAGACTAATTTCTTTCTCAGAACCCGACGTTACACTCTCGATGAAGCCGGTGAGAATCGCGGAAGTTAATGTCTTTGGTAAACTTTTGACTTTATACCAATTGGTACCGTACTAAAACGGTTTCACGCTCTGCTTTTATATTCAAACCGCGGATTGAGGCGTCTGCTGCCAATACTGTTCAGCTGATCTGCTCCCGGAATGCCTAATTTGCCTCTCCAAACCACTGTATAGGGGAAGCCAATGATGTAGGCGTTCGTCTCCCTCAGAAGATGGTACCGTCTTTGACCGGTTGGACACACGATCTTCTTTCCCATACATGAAATTAAGGTGCGCGTCACAAAAATTACTACTAATTTGTTCTTCTGAACACGTAGTTATACCATCGATACAGCAGGTTAGGCTTCCGGAGTGTAAGGTCTCAGTAAAACGTTCTACTTTATACAAATTGGTAAAGCACGGAAACAGTTTGACGATCCACTTTAATATTCAACCCGCGAATTAAGATGTCTATAGCTAGTACTGTTCAGCGTATTTACTCCCGGAATACCTGGTTTGACTCACGAAAGCACAGGATGGGTGAAGCTATTGACTTAGCTGTCTGAATCTCAATGATGGTGGTAGCGTTCACGAACGGTATGATTCTCGAGTTTTCTATTCATGCATGAGATTAAGGTGCTCGACACTATAATGTGTATTACTTAGCATCTCTGAGCACGGTGTAATGCTCCCGATACAGCGAGTTAGATTTTCGGAGGTAAAGGCATTCTGCAATAAGTTTGAGCCTACACCTCTAGGTAATGCTCTACATCGACTTGACGGCCTGCTTTTAATATTCGAACGGTGAAATAAGCTGTCTGTTTACCATACTCTTCAGTGGATTTACTTCAGGAATACCTGGCTTGCCTCCCCGAATCACACGATAGGTGAAGCTATTGACTTTTTCGTTCATCTCTAAAAGAAGGTGGTGCCGTTCTCGAAAGGTTTGACGTTCGACCTTCCAATGCAAACATGAAGTTAATGTGCGCGTCACAGAAATGGAGACTAATTTCTTTATCTGAACACCATCTGTAATATACTGTTATGATTTATTCTATTTTTATCAAAATTTCAAGTTTCTGATTTCAGAAATTGAATCGTACATGAAAAGTGCCTTTGGAATTAGCTGAGCATACGTTTGTGACAATATTTTGTTATATTACATGTTATATTATATGATTGTCTCCACATGTACCTTGGCTGCCGGCACGAAACGACTGGAGACGTCTTGTGGTTGCGTTCAGTTGTTGGGAACGACACTACTTGATGGTCGTCGGAAATTACTATTGCCTTGATATTGTACCATATGCATCGTTTCTCAGTTTTCCTATTATATATACATACTGTAATTTAGTATTATGATATTTTCAATATATATCAAAATTCCAACTTTATATTTTATAAAATTGTATTTCTTTGTAAAAGTTCCATTTGAATTAGTTGAACTTACGTTTATTCCAGTATTTTGTTGAGCTCTTTGTTATATTATAATATTGTCCATTTACTTATGCATACTGTAGTTTAGTGTTGTGATATTTTCGATTTCTTTTCATAACTTTCAATTTTAATTTTTAGAAATTGTATTTCCCAGTAATATTGTCTTTGGAATTAGTCGAGTATTCGTTTATGACATTATTCTGTTAATCTTATTGTTATTTTATATGATTGTCTGTATACGAACCAACGGTGCCAGTGTAACACGACTGGCGATGTCTTGTAGTTGCGTACTGCAGAGCAATGCAGCAGTACTGTGTGATCTTCGTTAATTTCTCTACCTGAGATATTGTACTGCATGCATTTTTTCCAGTCTGCATTTATTTATATATTTTGTGATTTACTGTTACGATATTTTCGATTTTCTTCGATATTTTCAATTTTTCGTTGATAAAATTGTGTTTGATAGTTAAATCGTCTTTGGAATTTGTTGAGTATACATTTATGACATTATTATGTTGATCTTATTCGTATTTAATATGATTGTCCGTTTACGTACCTACGCTGGTGGAGCGACACTAATGGCGATATCCTATATTTGCGTACGGCAGATCGAAGTGGCACTACTCCTAGTTGTGTTCGTTGTACTTAATTTTGTATGGTATGCATTTAATCCCGGTCGTCCACTTATTTAATCATACTGTATTTTACTGCTTCGATATCTTCGATTTCCTTTCAAAATTGTCAATTTTCAATTTTGTGAATTGTATTCCTTAATAATATTGTCTTTTGAGTTAGTTGAGTTAACGTTTATCATAATATTATGTTAAACATATTGTAATTTTATTTCATTGTCTGTGTACATACCTACGCTTCCAGTGCACACGACTGGAGTGGTATTGCAGTTGCATTCGGTTGAACGGAGCGACAATACTCTTTGGACATTGCTAGTTTCTTTGTCCTTAATATTGTACCGTAAGAATTCATTCGCAGTTTTCTATTTATTTCTACGTGCTGTAATTTACTGTTATGGCATCATCGATTTTTCAAAATTTTCAATTGTTAGTTTAAAAATTGTATTTCTTAGTTTAAGCTTCTTTTGAATCAGTTAATCCGAGGTTTATGACAATATATTGTTGAATTTGTTGTCGTATTATATGATTGTCTGTATGCGTACCTACGCTCCCGGAGCGACACGGTTGGAGTGGTCTTGCAGTTGAGTTCGGTGGATCAGAGCGACACTACTCTATGGTCGTTGCTAATTTCTGTAACCTTTGTATTTTACCACCACAGCGATCTTTCGCTGCTTTCTATTTATTTCCATATAGCGTATTTTACTGTTATGGTATTCTCCATTTCTTTTTTTAATTTCCAATCCTTTAATTAAAAAATTGTACTTTTTGCAAAAGTGCCTTTGGAATTAAAGGAGTCTAACTTTAAGGAAATATTTTGTTAAATTTATTGTAGAATTAAATGATTGTCTGTATGCGTACCTACGCTGCCGGTGCGATACAACTGGCGTGCTTTTGTAGTTTGCGTACGGCAAATCGGAGCGACACTAGAGAACGATCATTGTTAATTTCATTAACCTGGATTTTGTGCCGTCTGCATTTCTTTGCAGATTTCCATTTATTTATATATAATGTAATTGTCGGTTATGATTTTTTCCATTTTTTACCGAATAATCAATTTTTAGTTTATGAATTTGTATACCATAGTAGAAGTGCCTTCGGGATTAGCTGATTGTACGTTTATGACGATATTATGTTAAATTTATTGAAGTAACATATGATTGTCTCTATGAGTATCTACGCATCCGTCAATACACGACAGGCGCTGTCTTGTAATTGCGTTCGGATGATCGGTGCGGCGTACAGGATGGATTTCGTTAATATCTTTACCGTATTAGTGTACCGTATGCATTCTTTCGCAGTTCCTATTTGTCTTACACACTGCAAGTTATTGGTATGATGTTATCAACTTTCTTCTAAATTTTCAATCTTCATTTTAAAGAATTGTCTTCTTAGTGATAGTGTCTTTTGCACTAGGTGAGTGTACGTTTTTGCAGACGTTTTGGTAAGCTTTTTGTTGTTCTATATGACTGTCTGTATATATACCAACGCTGTTTGAGGAACACGACAGTCGAGGCCTTGTAGTAGCGTACTGCCAAACGAAGCGGCACTGGTGTATGATATTTGTTAACTTCATTAACCTTGATTTTGTACCGTATGCATTCTTCCGCAGTTTTCTGTTTATTACTGCGTTCAGTAACTTGCTGCTATGATATTTTCAATTTTTTACAAAATTTCGTATGTGCAACTTTAGAAATTGTCGCTTCCAGTATAAGTGTCTTTGGAAGTATTTGTGTGTACGTTTATGAATATATCATCTTAATCTTATTGTTACTTCATATGATTGTCTGCGTACGTACCTACGTGTCATGCGCGGGACGGCTGGAGTGGTCCTGTAGTTGCGTTCGGTATATCGGAGCGTCACTTCTGTTTGGTCTCCATTAATTTCATTAGCCTTGATTTTGTACAGTATGCACTTTTTTCTAGTCGATCACATATATATAGATACTGTATGGTACTGTTTTGATATTTCCGATTCTTATCAAAATTATCAATTTCTAGTTAATGAAATTGTGTTGACTAGTAAAAGTGTCTTTGGAATTAGATGAGTATATGACGATGACATTATTTTGTTAAACTTATTGCTATTTCATATGATTGTCTGTATACATACCTACGCTTCCTATACCACACGGCTAGAGTTATTTTATAGTTGTGTTCAACAGATCGGAACGACACTACTGTATGGTCCTCGTTAATTTCATAACCAGGTCTTTGTGCCGTATGCACTTTATCCCTGCCATCTATTGATTAACACATACTGCAATTTACTTTTACGAAATCTTCGATTTGATTCATAGCTTCCAGTCTTTAAGATCAAAGACTGTATTTTTTGGGAAAGGTGACTATGGAGTTAGTTGAGGTTATATTTATTACAATATTCTCTTATGGTCTGACATTTTATATAATTATCCCTGTACGTACCTACAGCGCCGGAGCGACACGACTGGAGCGGACCTGTAGGTGCGCTGGGAAGACAGGAGCGACACTACTGTATAGTCTGGGTTGATCTCATTAACATTGATATTGTACCCTATGCATTTATCAACAGTTTACTATTTATCTGTGCATACTGTAATTTACTGGTATGATATTGGCGACTTTATTTAAATGTTCAATTCTATAATTTTAGGAATTGAATTTTTTTTTGGAGATGCATCTATGGAATTAGTTGTGTATACGTTTATGACATAATTTTGTTAAAATTATTTTGATATTATATGATTGTCTGGATGGGTACCTACGCTTCGGTAGCGACAAGCCAGGAGTGGTCTTGCAGTGCTTATGGTAGATCGACGCGTAGGACTGGAAGGTCCTCGTTAATTTGCTTAAACTGAATTATCTGCCGTTGTCATTTTTCCCCTTTTTTCCATGTATTTATACATACGGTAATTTACGTTTATGATAATTCCCATTTTCTTTAAAACTTCCAACTTTTGTTTAAATTATTGTATATTTTGGGACAAGTGCCATTGAATTAGTAGAGTGAACGTTTATAATAATACTTTGTTATATTCATTGTGATTTTATAGAATTGCCTGTTTGCGTATCAACGCATACGGACCGACGCGGATGGAGTGGTCGTGTAATGGCGTCCGTTATATAGGACGGACAGTGTTGTATGGTCATTGCTAATTATTGCACGGTATGCATATTTCCCCGGTTTTCTAATTATCTGTACTAATTGCAAATGACTATTATGATATATTAGATTTTTTTCGAAGTTTACGGTTTTTATCTTTAAAGATTGTATTTTCTAGTAAAAATGTCTTCTGAATTAGTTGAGGTCATGTGAATGACATTATTTTATTAATGTTGTGGTAATATTATATCGTTGTCTGCATGTGTACCTACGCTTCTGCAGCGAAACGACAGGAATGGCCTCGTAGGTGCGTATGGTAGATGGGAGCGACACTATTGTATGATATTCGTTAATTTCCTTCACCTTGATGTTTTACCGTATGCATTCTTTGGCAATTTTCCATTTATTTATACACACTTTAATTTACTGTTATCATAATTTCGATTTTCATGTGAATTTTGAATTATTTGAGTTTACTATTATGGCAATAATTTATTATGCTTGTCGTAATTTTATATGCTTGTCTGTAGCCGTACGTACGCTGTCGGAGCGATACGACTGGCGTGGTCATGTACATGCCTACGTCAAACGGAGCCATAATACTGGATGGCCTTCGTTGACTACCTTAACCATGTTTTTGAAGCGTATGCCATTTTTCCATTTTATGAAACTGTATTGCTTAGTAAAAGTGTCATTGGAATTAGTTGTGTGTACGCTTATGACAATATTTGGTTAAATTATTCGTTATATTGTATGATTGCCTCAATATGTACCTACGCTGCCGGAGCGACACTACCGGATTCGTCTTGTAGTTGCGAACGGCAGATCGGAAGCGACAATAGCGTATGGTCTTTATTTATTTCTTTATTTCGTTAACGGTAATTTTCCAATGTACCGTAAGCATTGTATTGCTGGCTTCCATTCATTTCCACATACTGCAATTTACTTTTATGATATTATCGATTTGTTTCATAACTTCCAATCTTTAATTTCAGAAACAGTATTTTTCAAGAGAAGTGTCTATGGAATTAGTTGAGTTTACATTTATGACAGTATTGATTCTTCTTATTTTATGCGATTATCTGTATACGTACCTCGCTTCCAGCGCGACACGAGTGGAGTGGTCTTGCAGTTGAGACTGGTATATTGGAGCGACACTACTCTATGAGCTTCGTTAATTTCTTTAACCATAATACTGTGCCGTATGAATCTCTTCCCAGTCTTCCATTCATTTATACATACTGTATATTACGGTTATGCTAGTTTCGAGATTTTCATAATTTCCAGTTTTTAAATTAAAAATTTGTTCTTCATAGTAAAAGTGCCTTTTCAATTCTACATTTATGCAAATATTTTGATTAATTTGATGTTGTATAATATGATTGTCTGAATACAAATCTACGTTTCTGCAGCAACACGAATGGCGTGGCCTTGTAGTTGCGTTCGGTAGGTCGGCGCTACTCGACTGTATGGTCTTTGTTAAATTCATTATCCTCAACATAGTACCGTAACCATTCTTTCGCAGTTTCCTATTTATTTCTATGCATTTGATCCCAAGTTTTACCTTATTTGTACATTCTGCATTTACTGTTCTAATATTTTCCGATTTTTTTCAAAATTTTCAATTTTTATTACAAGAAATTGTATTTCTAATAAAGGTGTCTATGTAATTACTTGAGTGTACGCTTATGTGATTTATTTGTTACATATTGCAATTTTATATGACTGTCTTATGCTAACCTACGCTGCCGGACCAACACCACTGACGAGGACTTGTAGTTGCGGACGCCAGATCGATGCGGCTCTAAAGGATGGTCTTTGTCTATTTCTTTATCCATAAAATTGTGTCGAATGCATTCTTCCGATATTTATTATTTATTTCTACATTCCGTGATCTACTGTTATGATATTTCCGATTTTATTCAAACCCTTCAATTTTTTATCTCAGAAATTGTATTTTTTGTAGAAGTGAAAACATCAAAGCAGTAACATACTGAAAAACTGGGAAAAAATTCTTACCGTACAATATCAAGGTTAAAGCATTATCGAAGACCATCCAGTAGACTCGCTCTGTTCTGTCGTACGCAAATACAAGTCCTCGCCAGTCGTCTCGCGCAAACAGCGTAGATACATACACAGACAATTATACAAAATAACAATTAGTTGATCAAAATAATGCAATACGGGTACGATAAACTAATTCCAAAGTCACTTTTCATAAGAAGTACATTTTTCTAGGATAAAGATTGAAAATTTTAAAGAAAAATCGAAAATATCATAACAGTAAATTACAGAATGCATAAATAAATGGCAAACTGATAAAAAATTCATACGCTACAAAACAAAGTTATAGAAATAATCGGAGACCATTCAGTAGTGCCGATCCGTTCTGCCGTGCCCAACTACAATACCTCGAAAGTCGTGTTGCACCGATATCGTATATACGTATACAGACAATCACATAAAATATCAATAAGTCTAACAAAATATCGTCAACGAATTCCAAAAACTCTTTTGCCAAGGAATACAATTTTTTAAAACAGTAATAGAAAATTTTAAATAAAAAAATCCGGCATATCGTAACATTAAATAACGCTAATTGTAAATAGGTTGAAAACTGCGAAAGAATACAAACGGTATATAATAATGGTTAAAGAAATTTTCGAAGACATCCGTAGTGCCGCTTCCACCTGCGGTACGTAATTACAAGACTACGTCAGTCGTGTTACTACGACAGCGATGGTACGAATAGAAACAGTCATATAAAATCATAATAAGTTTAAAGAATTACCAACGTGTACGTACACTCAAATAATTCCAAAGGCACTTTTCATGTACGATACAATTTCTGAAATTAAAGCTTGAAAATTTGAAGAAAATCTAAATTTCATAACCGTATATTACAGTATGTACACATCAATCGAAAACAGAGAAAGAATGCAATCGGTACAACATCAAGGTCAAAGAAATTAACAAAGACCTAACGACACTGTCGCTCCGATCTAGCGAACGCAACTACAAAACCAATCGAGCCATGTCGCACCGGACTTATAGGTACGCATATAGATAATCATATAATGTAACAACAAGTTTGTCAGAAAATGTCACATATGTACACTCAACTATTTCCAATGACACGTTTACTATGAATTACAAATCTCTAAGCAAAAATTTATATTTATGACAAATCGAACATACCATAACTCTGAATTACGGCATGTCAAATTTAATGCATGACTATGAAGGAATTAATATTGTACAATATTAAGGTTATAATTATATACAAAGACCATACAGCAGTGACGCACCGATCTAATGAACGCTTACTACAAGGCCACAGCAGCCGTGCCGCTCCGGAAATCTGATACGTACAGAGACAATCCTATAAAATACCGAGGAACTTAAGAAAATATTGTCATAACGTTCAACGTACACACAACTAATTCCAAAGACACTTAGACTATGAAATAGAATTTTTTATAATATGGATTTATAATTTCGATGAAAATAGAAAAAATCATAACAGCCAATTACAGCTTGCATAAACAAATTGAAGGCAAGGGAAAACGTGCATACAGTTCAAACTGCAGGTTAATGAAATTATCGTGGATCATACAGTAGTGCCGCTCCGATCTACCGAAAGAAACATGGAGTCCACTATAGTCGTGTCGCTCATGACAGCGTAGGTACGTATAGAGACAATCATATGAAATAACAATAAGGTTATCAAAATATTGCCATAATAGAACACTCAACAAATTTCAAAGACTCTTTTACTAAGAACTACAATTTTTTAAGATAACGGTCGAAAATTGGGTACAAAATCTAAATTATCATAACACTAAATTACGGTGTGTATAAATAAATGGAGAACTGGGAAATGTATACGGTACAATATCAAGGTTAATGAAGTTAACGTAGATCATACCCTAGTTTCGGTCGGATCTACCGAACGCAACTACATGATCACCCCAGACTAATGCAGATAATCATATAAAATAACACTATGTTTAACAAAATAATGTCATAAACGTACACTCAACTTATTCCAAAGACACATTTCCTAAGAAATACAACTTTTGAAATAAAAATAGAAACTTTTGAAATAAATCTCGATTATCAAAGCAGAACTGGTAAAAAATGCAAGCGGTACAAAATCAACGTTAATGGAATTAAGGATGTCCATCCAGTAGTTCCGCTCCGTTCAGCCGTACGCTACTACAAGACCTCGCCAGACGTGTGGCTCAAACAGCGTAGGACCGTGTACAGATCATCATATAAAATAACAATGAGATTAACATAATGATGTCATGAACGTGTACTGAACTATTTCCAAAGGCAATTGTATTCAGAAATAAAATTTATTCAACTAATAATTGACAACTTCGAAAAAGATTATAATCACCATAACAGTAAATTGCAGTATTTGTATATAAATATTAAAATGAGAAAGTAATGCATGCGGTTCAAAATCATGTCTTGAGAAAATTATCGGTGACCATAAAGTAGTGTAGCTCGATATGCCGTACCATCACTCACTGCTCGTTTTAAAACTTACCCATTCGTATACAGTCTAACTTTTTACCGTAGGACATGCCATCCTAGAATCTAACCCGCTATGTTGCGGGTATTACTCACGTTTCGAGAAGCAAATTAGTAGACAATTTAGTGACGGGCACCTTCATCTTGTGTACGTATTAGAAGATCGGCAGGCGGACTGATCATGAACATTACCGCCTCCTTTGAGAGTCGAACGGCCAAGTGAATAACATCAACGAACCAGAGATTCCGAGAGTCAACCCTGGAAAGAAGTGAGTCCACTAATCAGTATTCGTTGTAGACACCTTAAATTGCAGTTTGAATATTAACATAGAGCGTCAAACTGTTTGAGAGCGTTACCAATTGGTATAATGTCAAACGTTTTAGCAACGACCTTACCCTGAAAAACCAACCAGCTGCATCGAGAGTATAACTTCGAGATCAGAGTTACAAACTAGTTCATATTCCAGTGGCGGCTCCTAATTTCAGGTATGAATAAGAAGATCGAGCGTCTAACCGTTGGTGAACGTTACCAATTGGTGTAGAGTCAAACGCTACACCGAAGACTTTACCCTCCCAAAATCTACCCCGCTGTATCGAAAGTATAGCAGCGAGTTCACAGGAACGAATTAGCATTCATTCTAGTGTCGGTCACCTTAATTTCATGTATAAAATAGAAGATCGATTGTGCGAAAGTTACCATCATCTTTGAAGGTCGAACGGCTAAGTCTATAGCTTCACTTATCCTATGATTGCGAGTGTCAAACCTGGTATTCCTGTAGTAAACACGATGTACTGTACTGGCAATAAACACCTTTGTTCACGGTATGAAAAATAACGTACAAGATTCACACCATTGTAGAACGTTAAATATTGGCATGTAGTCCAACTATTTACAGAATGCCTTGCCTTCCGAGACCCTATTCCGCTCCTTCGAAAGTGTATTTTCGTGATCAGAGCTACAAATTAGTAGTCATAATAGCAGACGGACAGCTTAACTAGAAGATCGATTGTCAATCCGTTCGAGAACGTTAGCACCTTCATTGAGGATTGAATGGCTATGACAATAGCTACACTTATCATGTGATTCCTAAAGTCAAACACGGTAATCCGGAGAAAATCCGCTGCACATTATTGGCATTAGACACCTCATATCACAGCTTGAATATTAAAACTGAGCACCAAACCATTTGAGAACGTTACCAACTTGTATCGAGTCAATCAATTACCGAAAGCCACATCTGCGTTGAATCTAACGCGCTGTATCGAGAGTATATTACCGTGTTCTGTGGGGCGAATATGTAGACATTTTAGTGACGTGCACATTAATTTCAAGTATGAATCAGAAGAGAAAGAGAGAGAGAGAGAGAGAGAGAGGAGAGAGAGAGAGAGAGAAATTCATACCGTTTGAGAATGTTGCCCCCCTCTCAGAGCTTCGAGCGGCTAAGTCAATAGCTTCACCTATCCTGTGATTCCGAAGGTTAAACCAGGTACTTCGAGAGTTAATCTGCTGAACAGTATTGGGACTGGCCCCCATAGTTCAAGGTTTGGATATTAAAATAGACCGTCACACCCTTTGAGAAGGTTACCAATTGTTATAAAGTCAGACCGTTTTTCTGAAGGCGGTACCTGCCGCAAATACTACCCGCCTCATGGAGAATGTAACTTCGTGTTCAGAGGTAGAAGATAGAATATATTTCAGTGGCGGTCTCTTTAACTTCATGTCTGAATTAGAAGATCGAGCGTTAAACCACTCGACAGCGTTGCCACCTTCTGTAAGAGACAAACGGCTAAGAGAATAGCTTCACCTATCAGAGATTCCGAGAGTCAAGCTAAATAGTCTTGGAGTAAATCCGCTGAACAGAATTGGCAATTGCCACCTTAACTCCCGGTTTGAATGTCAAAGTATTGCGTCAAAACATATAAAACGGTACCACTTAGTATAATACAAACGTTTTACTGAAGTCCGTACCCTCAGAAAGCCTAACCCGCTATATTGTGAGTATAGCATCGTGTTCAGTGGAACGAATTACAATCATTCTAATTACTGTCACCATAACTTCATGTACGCGTCAGAAGAACGGTGGTAAATCCGATCTACAACGTACCACCTTCCCTGAGAGTCGAACGGCTATGTCAGTAGCATCACCTATTCCGGGATTAAATCCGCTGAACAGTATTAGTAAGAGACACCAGACGGCACGGTATGAATATTAACATAGGGAGTGCAACTGTCGGAGGATATTACCAATTGGAATAAAGTAATTCCTTTCACCCAATTCCTTACATTCCGTGAACCCACCCGCTGCATAGATTGTGTTCCCTAATTTTCACGTGATAAATTTATTAGTCATTTTAGCACACGGATTCATTATTTTTCATGCACATATAGGAATATCGAGGGTAAACCGTTCGATAACGTAGCCACCTTGTTTTAGAGTGGCACAGCTACGTCTATAGCTTCACCTATCCTATGATTCCGTGAGCCAACGCGGGAGAGGATTAGCTAAAACAGTATTGGCAATAGACGCCATAATTCACGGTTTGAATATTAAAGTAGAGCAACAAACCGTCTGTGAACGTTACAAACTCTTATAAAGTCAAACGTTTTGCTCAAAGCCTTGCCGTCCGCGAAACTCGCCCGCTTCTTCGACAGTATACCTTTGTGTTCAGGCATCATATTAGTATACAATTTAGTGACGAATGCTTATATTCATGTACGAATCAGGAGGTTAACGGTCAAACCGATCTCGAACGCTGCTATCTACTGTGAGAGACGAACCGCTAAGTTTAACAGCTTCACATATTCCGTGATTCCGAGAGACAAACGAGGTATTCCAGGAGTATATCCGCTGAACAGTATTGACAATGGACACTTTCATTCACGGTTTGAATATAAATGTAGTGCGTCCAACCGTTTTAGAACGTTACCAATTGGTATAAAGTCAAACGTTTTACCGATGGCGATAACTTCCGCGAACATCACCCGCCTCATCGAGCGTGTAACTCTATGTTCAGTGGCTGAAATTAGTCTTCATTTCAGCGACGAGCCCCTTAATTTCATGCATGAATTAGGAGATCGAGTGACAAAGCGATCCAGAACGTTACTGCCCACCTTCTGAGAGAGACGAACGGCTTAGTCAATACCTTCACCCACCCTGCGATGCCGAGAGTCAATGCAGGTATTCCGGAAGTAAATCCGCTGAACACTATTGGCAATAGACACATTAATAGCAGACAGTCAAACCGTTACCTACAGGCATAGATCAAACATTTTACCGATAGCCCAACCTTCGGAGACGCTAACCTGTCGTATCGAGAGTATTACTTCGTGTTCAGTCGAAGAAATGAGTAAACACTATTATGACGGGCACATTAATTTCATTACGATCAAGAATATCGAGTGTCAAGACGCTCGAGAACGTAGTCACCTGCTCTGAGAGACGAACGGCTAAGCGAGTAGCTTCACCTACCCAGAGATTCCAAGAATCAGACCAGGTATTCTGCACGAGGATCCGGTGAAAATTGCAGGCAATAGACACCTTAGTTCACGGCTTGAATAATAAAGTAGAGGGGCAAGCAATCAGGGAACATTACCAAGTGCTATACAGTCATACTTTTTATCGGTACGTTACCTTCCGAGCCCATAACGCCTTGTAGCGGGTGTCTTGCATAGTGCTCACGGAAACAAATTAGTAGACACATTAGCAGACGTAGACTGTGATTTCATGTCTGAATAGCAAAATCGATAGTCAAACCACGCAAGAGTGTTACCACCTTCTTTGGGATTGGAACGGCTAAGTTAATAGTTTCACGTATCACGGATTCCGAGAGGAAAACTAGGTGCTCCGGGTGAAAATTCGCTGAACGGTATTGGCAATAGACACCTTAATTGAAGGCTTAATATATAGTATGGAGGCTAGCCACCGGAGATCATTTCCAAGTGCTATAAAGTTAAGCTCTTTACCGAGTATCTTACCATCCGTGAATCTAACACGCTGTATCGAGAGTATATCTTTTTTTTCAGCCAAGCAAACAGTATACATTTCAGTGACGAGCCCCTTAGTTTCATGTATAAATTGGAAGATCAAAGTGTCAAACCTTTCGAGAACGTAACCACCCTCCATGGGAGTCGAAAGGCTATATTTGTAGCTTCACACATGCTGTGATTCCGAGAGAAAACCAGGTATGCCGTGAGTAATTCCACTGAACTACTTTGGTAACAGGACGTCTTAATTCATGGATTAAACCTTAACATGTTGACGGATACGCGATTATTCGGAGTCCGTTCCATGCGGCGGCGCTTCAGCTAGTGGTCCGTTCCATTGGGCGGCGCGGCGCCAAATTATTACTGTTCAATGCTTGTGCCCTAATCCCCACTAGCACGTTAGGGGAAAACTAACTTCCACTTTGCTTCTTCGTCGTTTCGAACATTTATTTGCACTCCTCGTCGATTCGATGACTCCTTTTCACCGTTTTAATGCAAGTTTTTTACTTTCTCCACGATTTTCCATGATGCATTTTGAAAAACCGTGAGATGGCCAAACAGGGGAAATCTTCCCTTATTGGAGTTTTGGGACC
>NW_027471241.1:0-27650 GCF_051020765.1 Lasioglossum baleicum
GATCTCGTTACGGGGATCGGCAAAGTGGTTGGATGATTTTCAAAGACTGAGTTCGGAATCGCGTTTCGAGTAAGTTCGCCGGCACCCTTAATTGGTATAACCGGCGCGTGTGTTAGGCCGTGCAGGCCGGTTTTACAACGAACTCGTTTGTACGCGCTGTCGTACCGAGAGAGGTGTGGCAGGCTGATTTTTTCCAGGATTATGCGTACGGCTACGACCCCCTTTTACCTCGTAAATCCAGATCGAAAGCGAAGCAGGATCGTAATCGCGTCCTCCGACGCCCCCGTCCTAGACACCGATTTTATCATTCCTCGCGATCGCGTTAAACACCGACGTAGTCTCGATTTACGTTCGCAGACGAAATTTCGATTCCGACGTTGAAAGCGTTAAGATCAGCCCGGAGAGGAGAGGAGAGGTCGTTTACCCGACAATCTTCCCGTAACACTTACGGCCACTCGTCAACGTTTATACTACTCGCCCACTATTACGTAGCATTTCCACTCGCGACGCGTTTCTTCGATCGCCGATCCTAAACCGTTCCTGTCGCGCAAACGGAATTCTATTATTCCATATGGACACGCGGGTCGTAGGAGATTCCGCGAAGCGCACACCTACGCGTCGGTTTCCCAGCGTTTCGGACTCCGGTTCGAACGAGACACCGTTGGTTCGGCGTTACATCGAAAACGCGTAATCTCGAGAGACCTGTAACCTGTCGGCGGACGTCTCGAGGTTCGGCAAGAGTTCTGTCCGGGCCTGGAGGCGGACAAGAAATAGAAATCTCCGCGGAATCTCGCAATACACGAGCCCTGGGAATACAGGAGAGCACGTCCATTAGGCCTGTCTATATCTGGACGACAATACCGCGTTTCGCTTTCGATCCAACGCCTAGCATTATTCGTCCGCGTTTCAATCCGCCGCGCTGCTAATTTCTGCCCGTATTAGTCCATCGGCTGGGCATCGTTTCCACGTTCCTGCTTCTACATTTGCCCGTTCGCACGCGTTATCGTGCCTTTCCGATCAATTATCCGCTTATTCGCGGAAACGCGCGGCGACTGTGCCGCCGACAAAGACCGATCTCGCGTTTACGGCTCGACCGAGAGAACCGAAGCGGTCGCGGACGGTTCTCTCTCTCTCTCTCTCTCTCTTTGTAGGGATTTCGCGGATTAAAAACGGCGAACGACACCGGAGAACTTGCCGGGATTATACTCACCTGTACATTAATCCACCGGTGCAGGACTCGAGTAACGCACCGCCGAACACGCATACGTAGTACTGGGTACAGTCGCGCGGGTGAGGGTAATACCCGAACTCCTCGGGGCACTCGAATTCCAACGCAGCTTCGTTTCTGCTCGCCCTGGCGCTTCTCGGGATGGGGTTTCGTTGGCAACCTGAGACCGGAAGAGAAAATTCATGAATTCTATCGCTTGGCTGATGCAGGCCGACTCGCTCGAGAGATCTCGGTGTCTCGCGAGACAGGAGAACAGTCGGTGGAAAAAGGCGAAGAAGGTACCGTTGGCCGATACAGTTGTGATACGCGAATCGGTTGGGATACTGGAACGAGCACGCACCGAGCGATCGATTGCATAACGCGGAGCGTAACCGGATTTTTGGCCGACCTTGCGCGTACTCGCAGCCGAGAAACTCGAGCAGCCGCACGCGAATGTTTTGTAAATTCGGATCGACGGCTGGGGGCACGAGAGGAGGTAAACGGCAGCGGTGAAAATCTGGCGCCAAATTTTCGTAACGCGCGGTGTTTCGTCAGGAGGAGAGAGGGGAGGAGAAAGACGCGTTGCGTCTCTGGCGGCGGTTGCGGTGCCACTTTGTTACCGGCTAAATAGCGTGCTATCGTTGAAAATGGTTTCTGCGTTCCACCATTGTTTCGCCTGCCGGCGGATTCGATTATCCCACTAAAGCTTTCTGGCACAATTTCATCGTGGGACCGCGCGCCACTGCTGGAACGACGAATTGATTTGTTGGAAACGTGACTTGCGCCATTCCGCCTTGTACTTTCCACGTGAGAATACGTGTCTGAACCCGCGATAACGCCGCCACCGGCGAGTTCTGAGCGAATCCTTTTCGATCCTCGACCAGCTGTGTCACAGGCGCGAGATTCGAAAAGGCCGGGGAAAAACTGGCGAACCGAGCCGAGCGGAACCGTCGAAAGTCGTTATTTATTTTCCAACTTTTTCCCGATTGTTGCGCCGAAAGCGATCGAAGCCACGTGCATCGAGAGCATTTCTGGGTCAACGTTTTTGCCTCGGGATCGGCTAGAAGGCGCGGTGAAACCATGGAACTGCCGGCGTGTTTCTTCGCCTTCCCATGAGAAAAGGAATAACAGAACGATTGCGTAATTGTCATTAGGCCTCGCGCATCTCGGGATAGCGCGAAACCGGTAATGAATTTTTCCGCGTCGATGTAAAGGATTAAGGGGGTCATTCGTTACCGGGTGAATTAAGCAACGGTAATTGGAGACGCGGGTTATGTCGGAACGGCTAAGGCTCGCGTAATAACGCATAGACGCGATCGATCCCGGGGAATGCGTCTAATTAGATCAAGACCGGTTGATCGACGCTCGGAAATCCAATTCTTTCGTAACGTTGACATTTATTCTTTCGCCAGGCGCGGAATCGCCCGACCTTTTCCACTCGTCAAACGCTAAACTTGTGAAATTCTTTATCAAACATTTCCCGTTCAACCTTGTCGCTTTGGCCACTCGCCTCTGCGATTTCCCGATATCTCCACGCGTTCCGCTTTGTTTCCAAACGTTCTCGTCGTAATAGGCTCGGTGTTAAGATTGCGTGTCATAATTCGGTAGAAACGGGAACGTTGCGTGGAAATATTAGGGTACTGGATTACTCAACGAGGCAAAGAAACGTACGAAGGTCGTTTTCGATGCGAAACTTTGGCTAACGACGCGTGGACATGGCGTTAACGAAAAGAAAAATGAGGGGAAAAAACCGAGGATCGTTTCCGCAACCTTCGCCTTCCAATTCCGAGGCGTGTTCCCTGTGTAAACACTTTCGATTTTGCAAGTATAATACGAAGTCATGCGGCAAGGGTTCGACGTACGTCGGGGATTTTCTTTGCGCCCGGCGGCGCAAAAACGAGTGGCCTGGTTTAGAACCGCGAGGGTACTTTCTACTGGGCGACCCGACGCCGCGGCGCGCAATCGACGCGCAATGGACGCGCAATGGACGCGCAATGGACGCGCAACGGACGCGGCTCGTAACGCGCGTGGGCCGGCTAATTGAAATTACACGGAATAGTGGAAACTGGTGCGCCACGAAACGTCAGCCCTTGGCAAACGCGCAAGAGAACAGATGCAATGGCCCCCCGCCCTGGTGACTTTTACTTTGCTGGCTCGTTAATAAACCGACCTCGCTAAATCGCCGCGCATGAATCACACCGCGCGTTTCGCAACGCGAAAGGCCACGCGAATTCTATTAATCCGCGCTGTCATCCGATCATCGCCGCAGTCGATCGGCAACGAATTAGCCGCCGTTAGACGGTCGCCGAGCGTCGCCGCGGCTGCGTCCTCGTCGGCGACGCCGGGCAAAGAAAGAGACGCGGCCTGGCGCTCTTCCCGGTGTCATTGAAAGTATCGACTAACCGCGCGACCAAGGTCGCCGGGAAAAATCGAAATCGAGGAAAGCCAGCTATCGGCCAACCTCGAGGAACCATGAAAACCAGTATTTCCACCGGGGTTGCAAACTGCTTCGATACCCGTTCCAGCCAAACCTCTCTTTTGTTTTCGATGTCGAATATTCTCGACGGAGTTGCATTCCTCGGACGTAGAATAGATCTCCGCCATCGGAGATTCAACAGGCTCTCTAAGTAAAGCTCTCGTTTGAGAATAGCTATAATAGCGGCAGAAGGTATGGGAAAGCGGTCAGTATTCGTTTTCGAATGATCTTCAAGCAGAGCTGCCACGAAAACGTATCTATACGTTCCAGAATCGTGATCCACACGAGTAGAAACACGGTTGGATGCAAAAGTTAGAATACTCTGTCGACTTTTCAAAAGCGTAACAGAAAAATTGCGTTCGATCGCTTTGCTTCCTATTCCCTCGAGCATTCTCTCAGCCGACCTTCCGGCAGACCAACAGCGTCCTTGCCACTGTAGCGAGGTCGACGTCCTCGTCGACCAGCCGACCTCCAAAATCCCGTCCCCTTTTTTCATCGTCATACTCGCCCGACTCTCTTTTTCGGATCTAACATCCTCCGATCTAACGTTTCTCCGCAGCGACGCGATCGTCGCCTGATCGATTTTACGCGAGGAATCCTCCTTTCCTCGGCGCGATAATACGATCCTTGGCGGATCTCTAGCGGAGTTCTGACATTTGCTCGGCGTTCGCGTAAAGCGTAATGCGAGCGAGCGTGATGGCCGATGACGAGAGGTGTTTCAAACGTTCTAGAAAGGCGAATAATACAGGCCCCGTGAATGTTAGCGCACTTTGGCCGCGTAGTATTAAATGTCAAACGAACCGCGGACCCACCTTCCACGCGCGTTCCAATTTTTCCTCGTCCACTTACGCGCAAGTTCTGTCGCGTCTCTCGTCGTCTCCGTTACCATTCCTGCGAAGGAACGTCGAAGCTTTCCCTAGTAATCGCTCCTCGCTAGCTACTCGCCGAATCGAGGCGTTTTTCGAGGGACGCGTGCCCTTTGAGGCATTCCTAGTTAAAATCTCGAGAACGGGGAACAGAGACGGAGGAGTGGCGACGGCTGATCGGGATGAAAAATGACAAAACTCGTCGAATGCGTTTCGCAAGGGCTGCGGTTTTCGGCGGACTCCCATCGCGAGAGAGAGAAAGAGAGACTGGTTGAATTTTCACATGGCATCGGGCAAGGGTGGGTGACAACGGGTGTCGGGGAATCGTGGATGTAAGGTTACACCATTCGGCCTTATTGAATGTTGCAGAAACGTGAGAACTGTATTACTCGGCAGACAAGGCGGTCTCGTTATCGCTGCCGATAGAGCCATCCACGAGGGACGCCTTCTGCGACGCTTAACCGCCAATAGATACCGTGGTAATTATTTTAACGCCTGTCCGCGGATTTCGAGGCGCGTTTCACGCCGGCAACCGTTCGATTTCTAATCTCCAATCGATGCAATTCGTCCGTGCTGCTACGACTGTCGAACGCGCATCGTTTCGGTGGTTCGCGTTCAAAGTCCCCTGAGTTCGAAGCGTGTCGCGGAACGATTCGCGTGGAATCGGATCGGAAACGGCGATCGGTTGGTAACGAGAGCAAGAACGGGGTAAGTCGGTCGGTGCGGAACAGGTGAGCGCCGTTGAATCTCGAGCGGATAACACGCATTCGGCTGCGATTAACGCCGGCAGCCGGCAATTCGCGTAACCACAGCCTTCCAGGTCGTTCAAACATAATTTGGAAACGATAAAATCATCGCCGGCGCAAAACCAATAGGAGCAGAGAGCAAAGTGACTCTAAACGCGCGTCGTAAAACTGGCAATCTCGGAGGTTTCGAGGAACGCGTTCTAGGTGTTGGCGGCCGAGGCGATAATGGTCGAAATTTAAGAAGCGGATCGCTTCTCGGTACCGACATTACCGCAAATTCGTCTCCCACTAACGATCCACGGCCATCTACGGCGCGGGTTTACCAACGTTCGCGGACTCGACAGCTCGTAAATTACGTAATTACCAGCTGTTACGAAGGCTAATTAGAATTTTTACGCGGTGGAAACAAAGCTGGCCGACTGCGTAACGAAAGACGGGGATCGTTTGGCGAATTACCGAAAGGACGGCGTTCGCGATCGGGTGTTGCCGACGCGTTCGGGCCCCTGGGACCGTTTACGCGGGGTAAATATCGCAACGACAGGCTGCTTAAACGTTGGAAAGGTGCGCGTTAGCTAGCAGACGTAGACGACTGAGAATCATAGCCGATCCCGGGATCGGTGGATCGCGCAACCGGTCGGCCCGTGCGAACCAGGCGGAGGCCTTCCAGCCAACCGACCCGGGAAAACGTTTCCCCGTTACCGAACTCCTCGCCGATTCGCCTTTCCACCCATTTCTCACCGTCGCCGTCGTAAATCTCTCGCGCCGCGTCTAAATCGCGCTCTCATTAATGCAGATTTAACGAGGGCCCGGATTTTCCGAGATAACCGCGGGGGAAAAAGCGCGCCGCGTTGCTTAAGGCGCCGCGGCGGACAAAGTTCTCGGGCCCCGGTGGCGACGGGAAGCGATTTTCAGTATCGGCCGTTGCAAACAGCCGCGTCCGTAGTTCCGAGGCAACAAACGTCGCCGGGGTACTCCATAAATCATGGGACTGCGGTTTTCTAAGGCGTTCCGAGTGGAACTTTGCCGCGAAAGACGCGGGGCGCGGAAAGAACGACTTACGAAGCTAAGAGAAGTGAAAGTCATACGAATGGCAACGAGAGAACAGGACGGAGACAGGGAGAGCGATAGAGGAGGAAAGGGAGACAGAGGGGGAGAGAGAGAGAGAGAGAGAGAGAGAGAGAGAGAGAGAGAGAGAGAGAGACGGAGCGAGAAAGGAGCGCGAGCGAGAGAGGGCATGATAAAAGAGCTGGCGAGTGAATGAGTGAAAGTGAGTTGGAATACCGAAGCGGGGCTTTAAAACTGGAACACGGCTTGCATAATATCGGACAGTTTAAACGGTTTAAGGCGCGTGCATGTTCGCGGTTACCGCGTGTCCACCTTGCCACTTTGCTAAACATATTGCACGGAAATTCGCCTATAATCCCATGCCGGAACACCGGTTTTCACCGTTCGTTTCCTTCGGACCCGCGGAGACCTCGGGATACTTCCGGTCCGGCCGCTTATCCCTCGCGGTCTCCACGCGGTTACGCAATCCCGATAGATCGATCGATCCTCCTGCTCGGACGCGCGACGATCGGCTCGCCAGGCGTCGCGAGGCGTCGCGAGGCGCACCGGGCTTTTCCCATGATTAATAAAGGACCATAGACCGGCTGCGAATTAAATACCTCCGTTCTCGATTGCATACCGCGAGAAGCAGCAATTACGGACCTTACGCTTGGAAATCGCGTGTACGCCGTCAGGAGAATGTGGCAACGTAATATCCTAGGCATGCCAGAGTCGCGTCCGATCCCGGGAACCGCGGAAACTCCGTCGAATTTCGAGCATTTCCGTTCTCCCTCGTGAGAATTATTTACACCGTTTCTATTTTCGATAATATAACCGATGGCCGAGACTCGGAAGTTTTCCTCGTGACTCAGGCCTTCCTGTGTTTCGTGCCAGCAATCCGGGGCACAATCCCGGAATAATCTGATTGCTTCCTAGCGATCCGAGAGGACTGCTAGATGATCGAATTAGCCGCGCGCGCGCGCGCTCGCGCGATTACCGCCGAGCCGGTTTCATTTCGGACCGGTCACGCGTCCAATTACGCAAAGGAAAAGCGTATAATTATTATAGCAGCCGGGTACGCGAGTCCCGGTGCTCTCTGTCGGCCAGCCACAGGCCAGGAGTCCTCTTTTCGCCTGCTATCCGATCCTCTCCTCCCGACGAGAGGAATTACGCGGGAAATTTCGCCTCAACCGCCGAGGCGAATCATCAATGAGAGAATTCTTGAAAGAGCGGTAACTTGGACGAGTGCCACGGACGCCAGGCTTTCCGTGGATTTAATTGCCAATCTATTTCTATCTTAAAACCGAGCGTGCGAATACGCTCGAGGCGCGAGCCGAATGCTCGAAGAATTCGCTCCCCGGCGAATAATACGGATAAATCGCGGCGATTCGGCGAAATGAAGAAAATGGCGGCGCGTCGGGATCGATTTCTACGCGGAAGCGGAGTCGTTTGCATTTCGCGATACGATTTCGAGGCCTGCGCCGTTTGCCCGGCGCCATTGGTCCCGGCGATCGACGCGAAACCGCGCGCGGATTTCTCTTTCCGATACCGTTTCCTCGCGGCTCGGCCGGCCGGATTATCCGCGTACTCGGGCAGAGTTTCGCAATCGCGATGGTTGTTGCACGCGAGCAAAAAGGGCGGTTGTGAATCGAGGAAACAGCGTGGAAAACACGGGCCGCCGATCGACTCGTCGGCCAACACGAGTAAGCACCGTTCGCGATTCGTGATTCGCTTCGAGTTTCATTGCCAGCCAGCCTGCAACCGATATAGCCGAGCGGTTGATCCCGAGGTTTCTTGCGTCCGGCACGGAATCGGAATGCTGAAATTCGCACGATCGAACCGCCGCTTTGCCGAGTTGCGAAAAAGGAGGCGTTCCAAGCCTCCTTTTCCTCCCGATCCCGTAAATCTCGAAAGTTTATACGGCTCATTGGCTACGCTTCCGACATGCGTGGAAAGACGAAGAGAGAGAGAGAGAGAGAGAGAGAGAGAGAGAGAGAGAGAGAGAGGAGGACTCGAGTTCAGACGCCACTCTCGATGGACGCAACGCGTACTCCATTGCGACCGATCGTTTCTCCGGGTTTGCGATAAATTAACAGTCGTTTCCGCGTCGGCTTCATACTTGTCGCGGCTGCGAGCCGAGAAATCCAACGAATATCTCCTCTCTGAAACGGTTTTTAGCTTTCTTCGCGTGACTTCGGCAACCGATTGTAAGTGGAGCGTCGAGTCGTAACCGCACCGGTTACCGTCACCCGTTACACCCTCTGCTCTATTCACTCCGATACGCACCTCCTCGTACAGTGTGTTTCAAAAACTCCCCTCTACCCTCCTCCTTTCCAACGTTTCTTCGGTAATAGCTTCCCATAGCATCCCGAACGACTGTTAATTCGCGATGAAACGTTAAGAGGCACGGCTCGATCTAGATAATCATCGTTGCTTGTTCGGAAAGATTACTCTGTCGGAGGATTGCGCAGTGGCTGTTGGAGGACAGGGAGATTCGCGTATCTAGGAAGGATGAGAGATAAGGATTGGGCAATGGTGGATGATTCGGTGAAACATCCGTCGACCTTTCTCGTTATTAAACGACGGAGAACGACCTCGGGAGGAAGAAGCAAGTGGAAAACGAGCAGGCACGAAGATGTGCATCGCGCTGTATCTCCGTGTTCGGACGTTGCGTATGCTAATAATCCGAGGATGCATAATCCTTTACGCAACGTATCTATTCAGCCGCGCGTCGGGTTTAGGCGAGAATTCGAGGCACTCCAGGCTGGATACTCGAGCGAAAGGTGGGGCGCGATTGCCACGATTAATCCCGTTAATTGACGCGTGGGTAATTAGCGACGATCCCGAGATAGATCGTATCGACGACTGACGATTAAATTCGTAATCGCGACGTCGGAATGGCGAGATGATACGCCAGGACCGAGAGTAACTCGCGACCCAGTTTCTAGCTCACGTGGACCAATTACCTTCGCCGAGGAAAACTTTCTTGGGGAATTTCTCTCTCGAAAGCGATACAGTTTCGTGGCATTGTACGATCGGACGGTCTCGTAACGCTTACGTTTTCATTTACGGACCGTGAATATTCGTTACGACGTCGTCTCCAGACCCTTCTACCACCTTCTCCGCGTCCTTTGTCCGTTGGGTAATCGAAGAACGCGCTGTTCGATCGAACAGGTGTTAACAGATGCCGATACGCAGAGGTCGCGATGGTCGTGCAACCAGCCGACCGACGGCCTCGGCAATTGTGCCATCGCGTTCGTGGAAACGGTTTTCTAGCCAGATCGAGGGGGATTCCCTGGGCTGGAATCGCTCGTAAGCCGAGTATCCTCGGGTGAAAGAGAGTTTACAAGGCCGCGAGCTTCTTGGTCAAGTGAATCGGTGTTTCTAGACGCGCGTCTCAGCGCGTGGATGCAATCGGGTTAACGGTGCCTCCGTCCAGCTGCTCGGCCTTAAAAGCGAAAAGACGCATCTGCGGAACGAGCTGACCACGAATTCGAGGTCGCTCCTCGTTCTGCGTGCATCCTCTAGTCTATCTTTCCCGAGTATTTCCCGAATATTTCCCCCGACGATCGGTTTTCGTGGAACGCTCGTTCTCGACCAGCGGACGATTCCACGAAAGTACAGGTCGAACGATAATTTATCGGCGAGCCGAGCGAGCTGTACTTTCGCCGTTCTTCGGCATCGAACGGTTTCCGCTGGCCGAGATCGCGTAATCTCCTATCTCCGACAAGCGTTTCGGTTGCTAGGTGCCAAGGCGATGTAATTAAATCGCGCTTTTAACGTCAAAGAGTATCGACAGAGAACGAATCGCGGGTTAATTTCGAGCGATCGGCTCGGACGAGAGGAAAGATCGGCGGGAGTGAAAGTAAAGCTCGCCACCGTTCCAAACGTCGGCTAGCTATTCCGTCGTCTTTCAATTACTCTCCGGGCGATCGATTTGCACCGGAATACGCTAGTTATCCTGCGAGAGTTCCCACGTGCGAGCCGGCCAATTAGAACGCGGCGTTATCGAACGGTTGCTCGGATTAAGAGTTATTAAGGACGTAACGGAGCGAGCGTGACTGGCGATGACGTAGAGGCGACGGGACGCGACGGAGAGGATAATAATTCGCGAGATGAAATTTTGCGGGGACTCGGGACGCCGTGGGATCGGCCGCGCGTCGCTCCGTTTACCCTTTTAACCGTGATTAATCGTCGGTTTACGAGAAACCATCGGAGCTGGGAGGCTACTTACACGGGAATACGTAATGGTAACCGGTGAACGCCCCTCGCTCTAGTCCTGCATCCTGCGGATCACTTGGGAACACCCACTCACGATCCACTGGATCCCTCGACGTTATTAAAGACACCTCGACCTCCTCGGCATTCGATGCCTCGATCCCACGATCTTCTCTCCACCCCTTACGCAAATCTCTTCGAGCAGCTCGAGAGCCAGCAACGAAGAAGTCCCGGAACACCTCGGATTCGCCGAATACTCCAGCCGGTCCTCGAATTATCATCGATAGACGCTGAACGATCCGCGTGAAAGTAGACTCGCCGAGAGCGGTATATAGCACTAGGAAGAGGAAGGTACCGGGAGCGTGGCTATTTTCGCAGCGGATCGCTCGCGGATCGGACCAAGGAGATAATAACGAGGAGAAGTATACCCTCGGCGTTAGAAGGAGTCGTCGGCGATCTGCGGCAGTCGGGACTTAATTAAAGGCTCTCGATGAAAGGATCGCGCGTGGCGGAGCTGCCGTTTCTCGCGATGATAGCGTGGTCGAGGCAGAGAGCCGCCGTAGGTGGCCGAAGCTACGAATCACCGATTGTTTAACCTTGCGATTCAGGTTATGCAAAAATCGCGCGAGAGGCTGGACGTAGAAAGCGGTTGCCTCGTTAAGCGCGATCGTTCCCTTCCGAACGAACACGCGATTAATTACCGTGCCGCGAGATCGGTATCGGCCGTTCGTTGCGTCAACCAAAACAATTCGGCGAGAACACGCCGCGACGCGAGGAGAGAGTACAAAGAAAGCAGGCGAACTGGAGGTTACACGGGTTCGTAAACTTCCGCGAAAGGTAGAGACGGTCAAACCTCTTGGTCCGATGTAAACACGACGAGTTAGTTTAGTTTTCGTCGACGCCTGATCCCTGTCTCAGTGGCGCGTTGTCCTTGGACGCGTTCGGACGAGATCTGCCGACGACGCGCGTCGATGGTCGACCTTGCTGTTCGCCGTAGGAACCGAAACGGTGAGTCGCGAGCGGTTAACCGGGGCGATTTGCCGGATCTCGGGGATCCGAGCGGCGATTCCGATGGCATAGATCGGATCGCGCGAGATACAGAGAGGCGTGGAAATGTACCGATCGGCCGCGAAGGTTACGCAGTTGCAGGGGTGTGTGCGAGCAACGTGGTTAACCTTTGCTATTTCGATCGGCGCGCAGCCGCCAGTTAGAAAGGTGCAACAAGCTCCGCAACACGCCGGGACACGATGCACGTTTCAAAATTTCCTGAAACCCATTCCCACCGCCTCCGTTCCGATTTTCCAATCCGCTCCGCTCCGTAAAGCGGACAAAGCGGATCGCTCGCCGCTCGATCCAACTTCCCAAGGTATTTGCATCGAGTCGCGACCGTTATCTCTCCGTCGACTCTCGATCGATTCGCGGCGCCGTGGATCGCGATGCTAATATCGATCCTGCATCCAGATACCGAGACACGTAGCACGTACGCGGTGCACCATCGGGAAAGACGAACAATGACGAGTATCTCGCGCGAATCTCGCAGGAAATCGCTCGTAAATTCAAGAGGCTCGTTTCCTCCGAAAGCGACCGTAGCCGCGGTCGGATCGGTTGGAAAGGAGAACAGAAAATCTTCGCTTTCCTACGCGTCGCGGCGAGTCGACCGCTTTGCGAAACTCTGGCAGTGGAACGAGAGAATCGGACTGGCGGAGAGAACCCGGCGAAATTTCGCGCTCCTTGGACGCGTGGCGCGAATAATCGGTATTGTAGACGGAGTTTCGACACCGACCTCGCGTTATACCGGGCTCTCGGGCACGCCGAACTTGGTATCGATTCGTACGGCATTGCTCGGTGGCAACGAAGCGGTACTTGTCCGTCGAATCGATCGACAAGTGTTCCCCGAACGCGTTACGTCATCCCCGCTGTGTAGATACATCTCTTAAACGCGCTGGTTTCTCTGGTAGCCCCGATTGGAAACCCGAAGCCGCGGCTATGGAGGGGAAAACGCGGGCAGGCCGAGAGGTCGTATAGAGTTTGGAGGAACTGGATCCGTTGACCGACATGCATTACGGATTCTCGATACCGCGTGGTTAGCGGTCTAAACGTCCGAGGGCATTTTCCATGGGAATATCGCCGCGTATTAACCGGGCACCGCGAGCGTCCGAGGTTCGAAACGACTCGCTCTCGCTCTCGCTCTCGCTATCACGGGCCGGGCATACCGTTATCTTTTTCGCGCTGGATATCCGACACGGTACGCTGCACACCCACGTAAACGATGGACGGGCTAGGAACACGCGTGTGCGGGAACGGGGTACGTAATGAGGTGAACGGTTCTCCGCGAGACAGACGGCGGCTCTACACCGCGTCTCCTTTTCGCTCCGGAGAGGCGAACCAGGGGGCCCGTACGCGAGCCGAGTGTCGCGTGAACGTTTGGCAATCGACGAACGTTTCGCGGAAATCGGAGAAGAGTGGAAGACCGGCGTGGCGAGACGCGGTGTTAAATCGTGGCAAAGGGAGAGCCCTGGCGAGTCGCGAGTTCTTCACCCGGATATAACCCAACGACCGAGTATCGTTACGTGGCGCCCTGTTTCGTCATTCGTAATACCAGGCCGATCTCGGATGCTTTCGGTGTCTCGTCGCGGGACAGCCGAGCTACCGAGGAAAACAAAGGACGTGACTTTCTATGGAAAGCGGCGGTTCTACCCGAGAACCCGTGCACCGTACCTTCCACGTACGAATGGAAATTAACCGTTGCATCGCCGGTTATTACAGTCACTCGATCCTAAGCATTACTCCTTTCTTTCTCTCTCCTTCTCCGGAGTTGCGTTCGGACCGGCTGTTCACCGGCTGTTCACCGGCTACCGAGAATTCGCGTTCGTAATCGGTAGAAATCAGCGGCGACGTTATCGCGGACAGCGATCGGGTCGGCAATATCTCTCGCCTCTGTGTATTCCGTTTCCTAACAAATACCCTGTCCGGATAATCCGATCGATCTCCATCTATCTCTCGTCCAATTAATTTTCGGCACGCGCAACGCTCATTGTGTTCAAACGCTGTGAAGGCTAGGAAAGCTAGCGTCCGTTGGCCAACCGTTAACCGGCGATCCTGGGTTTAAGGTGAGGCAACCGACGGCCTGTCGGAACGGCCTGATCCTCGGCAGAGAGGCGGTCAGACGCGTCCAGGGACGAGACACCCTCCTGTCCGAGGCGCGAGTCGTTGCACCCGCGATAATCCGCGAGAACGCGACAAGCGAGCCGACAACCCGCCGTCGCGGTAACGAGGCGAGCGTTTGTCCGCGGCCGCCTTCCATCTCGATCTCGGCTGGATCAGCTGACCACCGGGATAGTCGGGGATTAGCCGGACGTTCCGCGGAGTATTATCGAACAGGCTGACCGGTTAACGAGCACGATACGGACCGGAGGAATTCGAACAAGTGCAATTTGCCGCGGTGGGTCGAAAGGCCTTCTCGTCCGCCTATTTTAATTAACGAGCGACGGGAACATCGGCTGTTCGGTCTCTCTTTCAGCATTTTTGCGTAACTCGAGTCTCGCGAAAAGGGGTGCGTATCTTTGGCGCGTAATCCGAGATTAAGCGAGGAGAGTGTCCGGATAATGGTATTATCTCGCGCATCGTGCAACGCGGAGCCGCTTTTTTCGTCGCGGTGACCGCTCGATTCCGCCTGGAAAGGCTACGCGCGCGCGACACACGCGCGATTACGCAAGGAGAGCGGACGACTGGTTGGCCGAAACGATTGTCTCTCGGTTGTAACCGGCGCCGAACGGCCGTCCGGATGATCGATCGGTGATTTCTCGGAGAATCGGTCTCCCCCGCGATCAATTTCGCTCCGGTGAACCCTCGATCGGCGCATCGCGATTTCGTAACGCGGAGCGATCGCGCGACCAGATGCGTATTTTTTTCCTCTTGCCCGTTTGCAACGCGATTTCTTTTTTCCGGTTGCACGGCTTTCTCCGCGCGTGTACGAGCCGCGCGGACGCGTGCGGTAAATCGGACGCGGCGACCGCAGCTGGAACGAGCAGGTCTCGCGACGATTTAAAGACGATCCCGAAGACGTTTCCACGGGGAAAGGAAAGCGCGCGATCCTCGTTACCGAACATCATCGAGCAACGAAAATTGCGCAAACGTTACGTAAATTTTCAACGACATTCCACCACCAGCCGAGTCGATGCGCCAGAAACGATCCGCTCGTATCGCTCGTATCGCTTTCCTCGCGCATGGCGGCGTTTTCCAAAAGGGCCGATCGGATCCTGGGAATTCCATGGCATTCGCTCGTCCGACGTAGACCGGAATGGTGCAACGATTAATGCACGTTCTTTTTGTTCGATCGGAGAGCTCGGTTCACCGTGACGAGAACCTTTATTTGCTCGTATCTCGGGATCCGCGTTAATAAGGAAAGTAATGCAGCGTTATGCTACGGCGCGAGGCTTCGTCGTTGCACAATCGAGCGCTGAATCGTTTTCCAGGAGTCGGTTTGTCGAGCGATTAAGCAGAGCGTGCAGGCGACGACGACACAAAAGGCTTCGCCGTGACGCAACCGGCTCGTGATCGAGAGCGCGATCGTGCGCTGAAAAATAGATCAAAGTCATGCGAGCGTGGATCATGCGGCTTCGACCCGTTTCCAAATCGGCGACGACCTTCGCGCCATTTACAGCTCCGCGACAAAAGAAGATCCCGCGGCTCTCGCCGCGCGTAACCGGTCGCGCAACGTTCCCTTTCGTTTCTTCCTCCTCCCGCGCCGCGCTGCGCCGAAAGTTCATTATCATATCGTTATCGACACGCGTCGTCCACCAGGTGCCTGTTAATTGCATCGGCCAGGCCGATTACGCGTCTCGTTACCACACCGAGGCGGTGCGATAAAATCGGAACGTCCTCGGTCCCCGATGAGAAACCTATCGGCTCGCCGCGAACTTCCGCTTTCTCGAGGTCGAGAAAGTGTCTCGGACGCGCCGTTCGAATTTCAATGGAATACGGGAAACGACGAAGAGAGGTCCGCTGTGTGGGAACTTTGATCGCGAGATGGAAACGGGGGTGGCTGGAACGACGCGTCGGCGTCAAAGGTCGATTTCGCTTTCACGAGGGCGTCGTGTCGCGTCGTGTCCGGGGTCAGGAGAGACAGAATTCGGCGACAATGGCCAATCGGAATGGCGGTGGCGATCCAGGGAAAGGCTGGATACGCGTCTCAAGGCTACCGGAATATCTACACAGGCGTTACCCGTTCCTTATCCGACTGGAACGACGACCGGTGTGCACGTTCACTCGCGGAACTCGAAGACATTGCCACCATCGCGGTCGATCGTTGCGATACGCGCGTGTCAGCGAAATCCTCTTTCACCGCCTATTGTCTCGAACCTCTTCGACGTCAGAGGGTCCCGGTTGCCGCGGCGTTGCGTCAGTATCCCCTCACCCTAAATTTGCCTCGGTGCTCGTAGCCCGGTGTCCGATTCTCGCAACCATATGGTAACGAGCGACGTCGCCTCGGCTGGGATCCTCGTTAATCTAACGACGCGATTGTTTTTCGGTTTAATAAGCGGGTAGAGATCGACAACCGGCGCTCGAAATTTCCCAACGGATGAAATTTCCACGATGCGCGCCGTTCCCAGAAGCGGAGGCGAGCTACTGACCTTTCGGTCCCGATACTCTTCTCGTCGCCGCTTTCCTACCGAAGCTTCCAAATCGTTCTTCCGGGTTATCGAGATGGCGTTTTCAGAGCTAGCGATTAGACGACAGTCGGACGAAACGTCGATCTCGCGGCGGTTATTTCTGCTCCTAATAGACTCTCGCTCCGCGCGATCTTACGTACCGGTTACATGGCCGTTTGTAACGTTCGCGGGTAAGAAATTGCGGCCTCCGACCGAACGAAAACGGATCGCTAATGCGCTTCACGGTAAACGACCGCAAATGCAGCCGGAATTGCTCGGCTGGTCGATTTTCGCCCGAGATGCTCGCTAATGATCGACAAATTACGATCTATCGGTTGTCCGACGTTACGCGGTCGATTCGCGTTTCAACCGTTCCCGATCGTTGTCGTCTGGCGCGATTCTCGAGCGAAACCGATCCGCGCGCGCTCGCGCCTAGTCCCTGGAGGAAAGGGTTTCATCGACCTGAAAACGTGTTTCAAGGCTGCACGGATGCAAGAGGCGTTACCTAGGCCTGAACCCTGAGCCGGTACACCACACACGCTCGCACAGGCGCAAACACGCGTTCGCCATAGGTGGATCCGGAGGAGATATCGCGGCTAGATACATAAGCGGCCGCGTACGTATCGGCTTGGATCGCGAGCCGTATACCTGGACGTATGTACGCGGGTATACTCGCGCCATGACCGTGTTGAATTATCGCGCTGACTCCTGTTACGTGTTCATACGGGATGATCCAGGCAGAACCACCTCGAGGGGCGGCGAAGCAACCACCGATCACGTACACCGAGGATTATTCCGTGGATCGCGATTACGGGGCAGCTGCTCGTTAAGCCGGGAACGAAACTGCTGAAAATTTATGGCAGGAATTACGCGTGTGCGTACGCGTAACGAGGCGAAAACGGGCCTCTCGTTCGCGGCTGATTTCTCAGGTGTTAACAGCGACGAGTAATGGATAAGGAAAGAAACGCGATATCCCTGCTTTCCATCGATCGCTCGAGAACAAAAAGGAATATCGTAATTGTGGTTTACGAGTTCGCATCGTAGGGACTTGGGTTCCGTTCAGCGTTCGGGTAAAAAGAGCAAGCGGCCGGACTTTCCTGGAGAGAACCGGTCACTCGTTTGCGCTTTGCCTATTCCCCGATCGCGTACGCGTCCCGATTTTTATCCTTTTTACGGGTTTCCGCGAGACGGTGTATCTCGACAGGGGCCGATTTGCGAGGTGGCATCGGCGGGAAACGAGCCGTGGGATGCAGAAGAGCAGCGCGGTCAGCGCGCATCGGCCTGTCCGTACTCGCTTCGATGTACACGCTCCCGCCGAGATACGTCCCTTCGATACGACACGTCGAACCGGAGAGACGGTCAGTCGAAGAAGGCTTTCCAGACGCGAGAAATCCGCCCGAGATATATCGGCGACGTGCTCGCACGTTCTGCCTTATACGCTCTCGCGAGTGATCCGCACGAGTTTTGCCGCGTTGCGACACATTTCTCGCGAAAGCCGTCCTTCCAGCCACCGCTGCTGATATGCAAAGGTAAATCGTGACCTGTCACGCCGATTTCTTTCCACACCGAAATATCTCCCGCCGTCCGTTCGCGATTATTAACGTGGCTGTCCGGACACGACGCGTGCGTCTCGAGAATTCCCAATCGGCCAAACGTTCCCGTCGTCGTTGTCGCAGTCGTCCTAGCCGTCCGGCACGTTTTCGATCTCATTAGAGCACCTGATAGGGGCAGCATTCTCAGACCGAGAATGGCCGAGGAGAAAAACCGCGGCGCGCTCGAGGCACGGTAATAATCCTAACGCGTGTATGTTCTCGGATATGACTTTCTCCGCGAACAAACTGCCAGCTGGCAATTCGGCACACCGATTATCCTCTGTTCCGCTATGCCGGCCGTGCAATTTGCGCGCGGCAATGTTTCCCTCGCGATCTCGTTTGCCCGGGAAGGTTATATCATCCGGAGCGTACCAGACGGAGTCGCGAGACTCCGTTCACCGCGAAAGAAAGAAACGCACGGTGCAAAGATAGGTTCGATAACGCGAGTGCATAATCGTAATTACTTTCTCCGTTGGACAGACCCGCGCGAGCGTGTATCGCAGCCGGAAGGATCTCGAGCGCGTTTCAAAGGTCGCTACCAATCGTCCTTTCCTCCTCTCGGTCTCGTCTTACGGAAATTGGTCGAAACGTAAATATCACAGACGAGGCTCGACGTAATCAACGCGTGCCGACGTCTTTCCGTCTCGGTTGCGACCGATTCTGCCAATGACTATGGCACGCGCCATTCAAAGTCGAATCGTAAGGTAAAGCGTCAAAGAGCGATGGAAAATTGAAACGCGGAGACGATACGACGTCCCTTCCGGTTCCAACGGTAGAACGCGCGAGGAGGAAACCGGAGTTGGGAGGAAAAGGTGGGAAGAGAGGATCGACGCGTAGACCGGTGGCGTCGGGAAACCGAGTTAATTCGCCTTTCTACGAGTGGAAGGTACGCCGTGCGTGCTAACGCGCCGGTTACGTGCCACGCGTGTTTCTTAATACTGTATACGGTTACCGTCAGATTTCCGTGGGAGTGTTCAGAATCAGTCCCACGGATCGATCAAGGTTTTACGTTACCGATCGCGGCCACTCGAGAAAGGAGCGACCGTCCTTCTCTTTCGCTCGTTTCGCTCGTTTCGCTCGTTTCGCGCCTTTTTCCTCTCTCCCCTATCCTGCCCATTGTCGACTGATTGCGTCCGATAAGATCTCCCGGCTCGCCGCGTCTCTCGAACCTCGCGATCCTTTGTTTTTCCTAAGCGTTTTGCGCAATCCTCCCTGCCGAGTGTCCGGCCGATCGTAGGACGCCTCGCGGAATCGCCGAACACGCGTCGGACCTGCTTTCGTCGGGATCTCGAGTTATCGAAACGATTCCCGGGCGTTCCCGTTACTTTAGACTCCGCGTCGAAACCTCGGCGACCCTCGAACGCGGATCTCCGCGTTACCAACGTTTGCTAGGCAAAAAAGAGGCAAACGTGGGTCGCATGCCACTTGTTCGAGTTAAATTTGGCTTTGTTTTTGTCGGGCTACGCCCGGGCGATAGCGAAAGCAGAGAAGGACAAGGTTACTCGTCGCGGAGCGGTTTAGAGAGCACAGAGATGCTATCTGTCGGGTCCGAGGTTGCCCCGTCTAAAAATTGTTGCCCGAGGGTGCCCGGAAACGAGACCGGTGGGCAAACCAGCGGGTTTCGTAAACGAAGGTCAAATATTCGAGCAACTCTTTTCTGCTGGCCGGTGGTTCGTTCAGGCGCGTGATTTATCGAGGCCGTCAACGTCGACAAAAATTTGCATCGGCAGGGAAAGGTTGGTGAGGCCGGCTTTTGAAGGTTCTACGCTGGTTTTTTACTCTTGTCGGTCTGTTGCGTTTCAACCGAGATGGATGCAGGTTCTTTGAACCAAAAGGATCGCGATTCTAAGTCGAAAATACGGTATTCCAGTGGCGGGTCCTGTTGGCGGATAAAAAACAGCGATAAATTAACCCGGTGCGGCAGAATGGCGGCACGATGCCGGAGAATCCGCGAGACATTTCTTTGCATACTCGATACATAAATTCCCCTTTCGGTCAGGAAAACTATTATTCGCCTGGCGTTCGTTATCGACTTCGAATTTGTCCGCGACGCGGTCGTAAATTAGCGAGATACGAGAGGCGGAGTGTTTGGTCATCGATAAATCGCGGGACAAAGAGCGGCTGGAAGATTCCAGGCGATAACGCTTACTCTCGTGGCGAGTAAACGGACGACTAATTACAAGATTCGAGTGAACGTGCAGCGGAGTCGGGTAACGAGCTGCAACGGGGAATGGACGCGCGCGTTATCAGGCCGGAACATTCGCAAGAGCCACAAAGGAAATCGGCAAGGACGCCTCGAACTCCGGGTTCGAGATATTTTTAGGCGGTTCGGAAATCTCCCAGCTCCGACGCGCGTATGCTACCCTTTCTCTTTCTTCGCGAGCGAGCGAGCTCGCTCGCGAGGACTTTGAGGGAAAGGACAAGACGTCGACCTTGGCGTCTCGCTTTTTTCTTCCGTCCTTTGCGCGAAAACGCGGCGAAAGATGGAAAGAGGACGGCGCGAAGCGGCGGAAGGGAGGAAAGCTTCGCAACCTGCCGGTGTTCACGCCCCCGAGCGGAACGCTCGGTCCGACCACGACCACCACGAAGATCCGCGTTTATGGACGACCGTCCCAGGAGGGAAGTAGCCGCTCGAACGGTGAATTCCAGGTTTTACGTCGGTTCGCCGCGGATTCGTAGATGGTAGGTATGCTCGGAGAATGGGACGAGCCGCGCGACGAAGCGCATACCGCGGATTCCTGCCAACTCGCCGGAAGAGTGACGAGGAGGAGATTTCGGAATATTTATGGCGGCGCCAAGCGAGCGATTAGAATGCGAGCCGGCCGGGATCGGAACGGCTAAAAGTTATAACGAGTTATAGTTGTTTTCAACCGTGGCGCGAATAACAAGTCGGCGCGCAATCGGCCGATCTTTAATTTCCGCCCAGACGAAACGGCGGACAGGCAGGAACGAAAGGAGAAGAGGAACGCGGCTGTGTATACGCGATTAAAACGCAATCGTCGACTACACGCCGGTATATCTCCGCTGAGAATCGCGTTCAATTCTTTTTCACGGATTCCTTAATTAATTAGACCATGCAACGCGAACGCTAGCCCGATGATCACACGCTGTCTACGCGCCGCCATGGAACTTTGTCTACGCGATGAAAGTAATCCCACAAACGAACCACCGACTTCTATGCGGAACGATCGCATTCCGTTTTTTTTCAACCAGCTCGATAGCTAGGCCGCTCGTGCTTGCTCCCGAGTATGAAACTTTATTCCGTAACGCTTATGCATCGAGGGTACCCGGATCGAATGGCCGGTTCCCAGCAGTTAAGCTGCCACCTCGATTTTTCTACCACCTCTGGATTTTCTTTCCAACCCTGCGCGCGACCATGATGGAGCGACGTCGAGCACGAACCGCGCAAACCTTCCTTCGGTATTTAACTCCACTTCCCATCGATCTTGCCAGCCTCGATACGTACAAAGGTAAAATCACCGGGTTCGTTCCGCTTTGGAAACAACGGTATCAAAGCGCTCGCTCGATTGTCTCGGAAACATTGTCTCGAATTCTCTTGCGTTCTACTCGAAAATTACCGGTTGCGTAATAGGGCATCGAACGGCTGCCGGTGATTACCCGTTCTTTACGTGTAACGCGAATCGACTCGGTGTGCCAATAATTACAGAGGCCAGCGAGGAAGAGTTAAACCGCAGGATCGCGAGTGCGTTTCCTACGCGTACTCGCGGCTCGATCCTTCGCTCCTTGCGACCGGTCTACCCAACCGATTGCGTAATTCTCCCGATTCGCCGCCATTCCTACGAATTAAGACGGTAAACGCGAGAACGAAGATTCCTTCCGCTCGTGGTATTCGTCGGCACGAAATCCAAGCGGCGATTCTAACGAAGGGAACGCAAGGTAAACGTCATAAAGAAGGGGTTATGAAATATCGAAGTCTAGCAGGCGGCGCAGAGCGGCTTCCTTTCTCTATCTAAAGAGCAAGTGAAAAACTGATACCGGATATTAACGACCTACATATAGGACTAGCTTCTCGGTTTTGAGAACGAGCCTCGAAGAAACTTGACCGAACGGTTGCGACACCCGTCATTAGCATCTGCGCCGGGAAGGGGAAGGGGGGAAAAAGCAGGTAACCACGATTTTGCTAAGGCAACGTTTCTCATGACGAGGCGTCGCTGCGTAATCAAGCATCTATCATGCTGTTTTCGCTATCGTTGCAAGCGAACGCACGTGCGAAAGTGCCGCGAGTGGCTCTCTAACCTTCGGACATCAACGACCGAGTGAAACTCGGTTTCCCGAGTATCTTCGGACTCGTTTCGATCCTGCGGCTCGGTGTCCGCGAAAATACGTTCGCAGACGGTCGCGGAAGAGGGAAGAGGAAACGGCAGGGGGCCGGCCGGGCGGCGAGCAATTAATTTTCACCAGCCGGTTCCTCGGGGTAATTGCGTTAACGCCACGGCCTCGGTAATTGCATAAGAATTTCAACGGCGAAACGTGGAATAGCTAATTGTACGCGACCCGTTTGGACCTCGCGATCGAGCCGCGGACGTCGCGCGCCTCTACGCGCCTGGACGCGGTGAAAATAAACGGCGAGACGAGGAGAAGGTGAAACCTGGTTTCTCGTTGTGGCTTTTCGAGGGCACGAAACGTAAACGCAGGCGTGCGCGAGCCTGCCTCTGTCCTTAATACCCATCTCGCTCGGTTCCAGCCGCGTAATGCCTAGGAAGCCGCTCGCGATGACGCGAGGATCCGCGTAGGCGAGCTCGCCGCGAATTGGGTGACCGTGAAAGCCGCCGCTTCGTTACGTCTGCCGAGTTTAATTGCGCTCGATGCGCGCAGCGAGAGAAAACAAAACTCGGATATTAATGCCCGGCAGGATTTTGTAATCCTGGATGATAAATCGGAGGAACAGAGCGCGTCTTCGGCGTGCTGAGACCGGGATGGGTGCACGCGCGTTCAGAAGGAGAATAACGATTCTAGCCAGGCGTATACGCGCGCCGTGCGCGACTGAAAGGTTAAACAACGCCCGATGGAAAAACAATGGGGAATAACGGTGTATGAAATCGCGCGTCGATATCTCGAAACACTAATGGAGCAGGCGCATTACGCCACTCTGGTCGATTTCGAGATAACACCGGTACGCTATGCCGTTCAGCCGAACAGGATCTCATTTACGACGTAGGCAGACAATTGTCCGGTATTAAATCATATCGGACAAGCTTCGACATCCCCGACGACGCGGAGACGCGTGGGCGTCGGTGCGCGACGCGAAAAATGCTTGACCTACCGCACCAACCACCCTTCGGAACTCTCTTACCGGTTTAACTTCCACTTCGACTCGACCTTTTTCGACTCGCCGCGTTTAACGAGCCACGCGCCAACCCTGAAACCCTCTCGTTTACCGCGAATCTCATCTCTCTCCTCTCTTTCCTCTCTTTCCTGCTCGGCCGACGACAGGAGCGAAAGTTTCGTCGCCTGGATCGGGAACGACTTTCCGAAATTTCACGCGCGAATCTCGCCGAGAGAGAACGTGTTTGATCGCTTAAGCGACCGAGCTCGTAAGCTCCTCCATCGCGGTTACCTTATTCGATAGCGATGACGCGATGACAAAGGATCTTGCACGTTTGACATTTGACGGTAATCGCGGACGGGGCCGCGATAAGCGATCGGGCGATAGTTTAATTTCGACTGGACCGATAACTAACGCTGCAAGTTCAGGCCGCATTAACGAGCCCGTTGTGCGCACGGATGAACGGCAAAAGTGGCTACTTGGCGTGTCATAACGGATAATGGCCCCGGTCATTTGCCAATCCAAATATGGCAGCCTCGATGATCCATCGATCGGCCGGAGCTGTTAAAAATGATAGCTGGTTCTTGGCGTGTTATTACGACTCTCGGCTAACCACTCGCCCCGCGTATCGTCCCGAATGTTTTACGATACGGACACAGACGATACCGCTGCGCTCGTAATAGCTAACAGGGTGCGTTAATGCCGCGTTCGGTGCTCTGAAACTCGCAGAAATACGAATCCACTCGTGGCTCGCGTTCGTTTACGCAAAATACCGCGGACGAGGTTGCGATAAGACGCGCGATTGAATCTCCTCGTTTCGGTACTGTTTCATCGGCGAAGAAGAGCCAGGGTGGAGAAACGGACGGGGACAGAGGGACGCGCGTAGTCGAGGTTCTCGATTTTCCAACGTGTCTCGGACTAGGCGATTTTATTTTCTCGTGGTGGAATAATTCGCCGTTGTTGTCGTTGCGCGAACGGCTACGAAACCAGTCGGCGGTCCAAGGATAATGGAGGCCGAGGAGTGGAGGAACTGATATCGGTGCATTGGCCACGGTAAATTCTCCGGGTAATTGGCGAGCAGCGAGGGCCAGAGCGAGGCCCAGAGCGAGGGCCAGAGCGCGGACATCGATGGATAATGCCGCGCGGAGAACGTAATAGGCAACACGGCGCGGTTCACGGCATAACCTATGTACGCCGCGGTAAATTCTGCCGGTAATTGCGAAGAAGAGGCAGAGGGTGTGGGTGCTGATGGAATCCCGAGGGAAGGATAATGGCCGGCGAAGGCTTCGCCGCGGCGCGGAGCCGTTCTCCGCGCATGCTAACAAACGGAATTACAAGCCGGCGATATTACGATATCGGATATCCCCGTGGAACATTCGCCCGTGTGGCGGAATCCTGTCCTCGCTCAGCTTCAACCACCCCGGTGTAAAACCGTGAAAAACGTTTAAACGCAGGCTCGTAACAAGCTCGGCGAGGCGATGCTCGAGCGAAGCGGGGAGAAATTTCGCGTAAATCGCGAGCCGGTCGTATCGTAACCGAGTTTCCTCGAGTTTCCTCGAGTTCCCCGGAGTTTCGAGGGCCGCGGCACGGCGCGGGCTATGACCGATCGCGTAACCGAGGACGGACGGAATTCTCGCGATAATTGCTCGGGCAGAAGTGCAGCGCGGGTGCACTTGGAATCCCGGAGAAAGGATAATAGCCGCGGAACGTGTCCGGCCGCGGCGAGTATCGTATTCCTCGGATACTGCACGGGCACGTACTGCTCGAGGTATCGGTTTTAATACGCCGGCGCGAACATAATTTAACCATCGGACTGTCGACGGATAAAATATCGCCGGCTGGCTTACACGATCGCTTGTAATCCGGCCTTTTAAAGGAACAGTACCGGCGAATTAAACTCGCGGATACCTATGCGATCCGGTTCAAACGAGCATCCTGTTGGCTAAACGATTCGTTCTCGCTGACATTGCCTCTATTAGCGGAATCCTCGTTCCACCTTCGGCAACCGGGGAACACGTGGACAGCCGGAACAATCGCGTGCGCCGGTGAAAAGAATCGGCCCGCCTCCGATCTGCTCGATCGCGGAGAAAAACAACTCGGATTCCCGATAATTGGAACGAACAGGTTTCTCTTTTCCTTCCAACGCTGTCAGCCGAAAGTGACACGAATTTTGCACGCTGCGTTTCTTCTTTTCCCGGAGCACGATTCGCGACGATTCGGCAAACGAATTATTAAATCGAAGTCGCGCCATATCTGTCGAAGGACCAAAAATCGTTATTCGAATTCTAATCTTGCAAACGGAGCGGTTCGCGCGAGAACAACGAACTGGAGGTTGCGAGGCTGAACAAAGGAACTATCACGACCCGGTGTACCGAAGGATAATGGAAAAGCTAGGGAGCCGTGAGGTAATTCATAGCGATTTTTTCCCGTGAACCTCGAGGAGAGGTTTCCTCGTGCCGCGCCTCTGCGCCACCCAAACGTAATCTCGGTAATATTTCTAACCGAGTCCTTGACGGCGAGGTTCGGATTGGGGGCGGATAAATTACGGGGCGTAAACTGCATCCTGACAGTAAATTACTCGATAGCGGTAGACGATACCGTGGAACGTGGCGCCTACGCGCGAAACCGCATCTACTTCCACCATCCTAGCACTCTCGATCCGCAGGATTCCATCGGGGGATACTTTGTCCGACCGCGGCGATTCCTATCTCTCCGAGAGCGTGTTATTTTTTCCCCCTCCCGGTCCCGCGAAAACTCGCTTCTAATCGGCCTCGAGTAACGTTGTTTCCTCGATTTCTGCGAACCACCGGACAACCATTCCCCCGATTGGTACGTACGTGTGTCGTAGAGGTATGTATCGGAGGAGGTCGAGAGGAAGCGTCGGAGGGAGATGGAATAAATTTGAATACCCGGAGCGGCGGGCACGTGGCCGCGCTCAGCTGTTTTCACGGATAACATCTTCGTCATCCGCGTAGCGGTGTATTTCTAGCGAGAAAAAAATATCGAAACCATCGTCGAAGGTCGGATTCCACCGGATCCCTGCATTCTATTAACGCGTTATCGCCGCTGTATCTCGGCGTACAGCGAACGGAGAACGGCGCTATTAAGCGGCGCGTAATCGGCGTGCGTGGTCGCGTTGCCGCGGTAAGAGGACGCAACCGGGTGTACGTGAAATATCGCCGGTGTTAGACCTTGTCCGATAACTCGCAGGAAGTAGCAGACAAAGTCCCGGCGAACGGAACGTGCCGCCTGCGATCCCTGCCGAACCATCGATTTCCCAACCGGTATAATTTAATATCGTTCCAGCTATCAAAGTTCACAGGCTAGAGCCAACGGCGGATGTACGTTGCGGCGTGCGCGTTCCTTCTTAACGATGGAATAGATTTCTGATTCTATCCACCTCTAGTGCTACACCTCTCGAGAGAGGTTTCGCAAAAGAATCGTTTCCACGGCGAGCCCATCAACCGTCTTACCCAAATCCCCCACAATGTTATTAACATTTCCCTTTGTCTGCATTCGCGTCAATCCTCCTCCGATCGACCCGTCCATTTTATTCCATAAATCGAATCTCTTTAGATAGCATCGCCACGGTTTACAGCCGCAACGATCGCTCCTCCACTTTTGCAACCGCCACGTTTCACAGATCGGACTCGCGTTTATCCGAGGATCGATAAAAATCTACGCTCCATCCCGGCTTTTAATCCCCACGCGAAAACCCGAGCGAGCGATTACCGTGCGGTGTAATCGACTCGTTGCCCGCGTTCTTCCACGATCCTCCGCGATCCCGAACGATATCGTTACCGCGATTACGAGCTCCTGTTCGTTGTCCATTTCGACCAGCCACGCCGGAGAAACTCTCCTCGTCGAGCAACATGCTAGGCGGGTTTCGCATGCGAAACGACCGCTTTGCGAAATCCCGCAACCACGGCCTCCTAGCAGAATCGACGAAAATTAACAGTCGCGAAATTGGATCGCGCGTGTCGATATACCGGGTCGACGCGAAATATTTTCCGCGAAGGAATTCGAAATTCTTCGGGTCCACCTGTCGAACCCTCGACGAAACGAGATTCCACGCGAGATGCAAAGAAACCTCCGCGTTCTAAGGAAGGGGGGAAAAATATGCCGGAGCGTATTGGCAAACCGGAGTGGTATTTCCTTAAGAAGATGTAAAAAATATTTAAAAAGATATCGAGTATTCCCGGCGTTCGTCGATAAGAACCGCTAACGAGTAGCGGATTTTTCCCAAAGCGGTCCAAGCGAATTAAACCGATCGGGCTATTCGAGGAAGCGTTTTAGAGCGTGTCACCGTATTTGGGGCCCGGTCGAGAAGGGAACCGCGGCGAGCGCCGAGGAAAAAAGAGGCTCACGCGCACCCTTGGGGCACACCCTCGGGGACCAAAAGCACTTTGCTCGGTTTCCGCGTGTACTAGTTATCCAACGACCCGAACATTACGTAAACTGACATTTTCGCGGCTAACGCGAGCCAGCCAACGAATCGGTTAACCGACCAGTCACCGACTCTGTCAGAGTTCACTAGCAGAATTAATTTCATTTTTATCCCTA
>NW_027471242.1:0-27634 GCF_051020765.1 Lasioglossum baleicum
GGACGAATTAGTAGGCCTTTTAGTGACGAGCACCATAGTTTTTAGTTTTTTTAGTTTTTTCACAAATTTTAGTGACGGGAACCTCAGTTTCGTGTATGAATAAGGGGATCGAGTGTCATATGATTTGAGAAAGTAACCACCTTTTTTCTAGAGTCGCACTGCTAAGTCAACAGCTTCACGTATCCTGTGATTCCGAGAGACAAATCAGCTACCTAGGAGTAAATTGGCTGAACAGTATTGGCAATAGACACCTACATTCACGGCATGAATGTTATGGATGAGAGACAAATCGTTGGTGAACATTACCGATTGGTATAAAGACATTCCTTTCAACCTATACCTTGCATTCCGTGATCGCAAGCCGCCGTAGCGATTTTCTTTCTTCGGGTCCACAGGAACGAATTGGTAGACATTTTAGCAGACGGATACCTTATTTTCATGTGTGAATCGCGTAATCGTGTGTCATACCATTCCAGAACGTTATCACTTTCCTTGACAAACGCACATATAAGACAATAGCATCACCTATCCAGTGATTCCGAGAGTCACACGGAGCATATCTGGGGTAAATCCGCTGTACAGTAATGGCAGTGGACTTCGTATTTCGCAGTTTGTATGTTAAAGTAGTGCATCCTGCCGTTTGAGAACGATACAAATTTATATAACACCGTACTCCATACCGGATACCTCACCTTTCGAGAAAATAAATTGCTGTATCGTGGGTATAACTTTGTGTGCACGGAAAAAAATTAGTAGACATTTTGGCAGACGCGCAGCTCAATTTCATGTATGAATAAGAAGACCGAGTGTCAAACCGCTCTAGATCGTTTCCACCGTATTTGAGAGATGAACGGCTAAGTCAATAGTTTTACCTATCCCGTGATTCCACGAGTCAGACCAGGTATATCAGGAGTACATCCGCTGAACCGCAGTGGCAATGGACACCTTAAATCACAGTCTGCATATTAAAGGAGAGCATCATACCGTTTGAGAGTGTTGCCAATTTGTACAACGTCATACTCTTTACCGAGAACCTTACAATCCGAGATACTTACCCCCCGAATTGAGAGCATAACTTTGTGTCCAGAGGTACAAATAACTGTACATTTTTGTGAGCCGCACCTTAATTTCATGCATGAATAAGAAGATCGAGTATCAGTCCTTTCGGGAAGGTTACCACATTCTATGAGGGTAGAACGGCTATGTCAACCGCTTGTCCTATCCTTGGAGTCAGATAGTCATAACAGATATTCCGGGAGTAAATGCGCGGTACAGTATTCGCAATAGACACCTTGATTCTCTGTATATATATTAAAGTAGAGCGTCAAACTGTTCGAGAACGTTACCAACTCGTACAAAGCCAAACGTTTTATCGACTTACTTATGTTCCTATAACAAACCCCGAACTAGCGATTGTCTACCTTAGTGTTCAAGAAGCAAATTAGTAGATACTTCAGCAGACGGACAACATAATTGTGCCTGTAAATAGGAAGGTCCAGAGTCAACCCGTTCGAGAGCGATAGCATCTTCCTTCAGAACCGAACTGCTATGTCAATAGCGCTTCACTGATCCTGCGATTCCGAGAGTCAAACCAGGTAAGCCGAGTGTAAATCCGCTGAAGAGTATTGGCAATTGACACCTTAACCCACGGTTTTAATATTATGGCAGACGTTCCAGCCGTCGTAGTACTTTGCCTATTCGTATTGAATCAAACTTATTACCGAAGGCCTTACGTTGCGAGTAGACCAACCCTCTGTAGGCAGTGCCTTGCTTCGTTCCATGTAAACATATAAGCAGACATTTTAGAGACGGGCACCTTAATGTCATCTATGAATCCGAAGATTGGGGATCAAACAAATCGAGAATGTCACCACTTTCCTTGAAGGCCGAACGTTTAAGCCAATGGCTTCACCTATCCTGTGATTCCGAGTGTCAAGCCAGGTATTCCGGGAGTAAATCCGCTGAACAGTATCAGCATTGCACATTCTACTTCGAGGAATGAATATGAATGTACAGAGGCAAGCCGTTGCAGATCGTCACGTATTGGCACAGAGTAAACAATTGACCGATACCCTTACCTTCAGAGAACCAAACTCGCTGAATCAAGGGTATAACTTCGTGATCAGATAAACACATTAGTATACATTTCAGTGACGGGCACCTTAATTTCATGTCTGCTGTAGAAGATCGGGTGTCAAACCGTTCGCATACTTTACCATCTTCTTTGATGCTCGATTAGCTGAGCCAATAGCTTCATCTGTCCTGTGAGTTCGAGAGTCCAACCAGGCATTCCGGTAGTTAATCAGCTGAAGGTTCTTGGGATTAGACACTTTAATTCTCGGTTTCAATCATAATGTAGTTCGGCAAACCGTATGAGAGCGTATCCAATTGCTATAAAGGCTAACGTTCTACTGAAGCCCTTACCCAGCGAAAAACTGACTCGCTTTATCGGGACTATAACGCCGGGTTCAGATGTATGAACTGGTGTACATTTTATTGACGAGCTAATTTCGTGCATACAATAGTAGATCGAGTGTTAAACCGTTCGGGAACGGTACCACCTTCTGTGAGAGACAAAGGGCTATGCCAATAGCTTCACCTACACTGTGGTTCTGAGCGACTGGCCAGTTACTGCTCGAGTAAATTCGCTGAACAGTGTTGGCAATAGTCACCTTAATTCCCGGTTTGAATGATAAAATAGAGCGTCACAATGTCTAGGAACGATACCATTCAGTATAAAGTCAAATGTTCTACTGAAGTTCATACCCTCAGAGAGCCTAACCCACGGTATCGATAGCGTCGAGTTTAGAGAAATACATTAGTATACAATTTAGTGACAGCAACTTAAATTCATGTATGAATTAGAATATTGACGGTCCAACCGTTCGCGGACGTTACCTCCCTCTCTGAGAGTTGTTAAGTATATTGCTTCACCTATCCTGTGTTTCCGAGAGTGAAATCAAGTAATCCGAGAATAAATCCGCTGAAGACTCTTGACAATAGACACCTTTATTCACGGCTTGAATATTACAGTATAGCGTCTAACCAGTTGAGAGCGTTATCAATTGGTATAATGCCAAACGTTTTGACGAAGGCAACAGATTCCGCGAACTACACCGCCTTCATAGGGAGTATATGTTCGTGGTCTGAGAAACATATGCGCATTCAATTCAGTGACGGGCACCTAAACTTCGTGTATGAGTTACAAGACCGCGGGTCAAACTGGTCGAGAACGATGCCACTTTCTGTGACAGACGAATAGTTATGTCAGTAGCTTTAACAATTCTGTAATTCTGAGAGTCAAGCCAGGTATTTTCGGCAGTAAATCGGCTGACCATGGTTGGTAATAGACACCTTCATTCACGGTCTGAATATTAAAATATTGCGTCAAGCCGTTTGAGAACTTTACCATTAGCAATGAAGTCAATAATTTAACCAGCGACATTAGCTTCCGCGCACGTCACTCGCTTCATCGTGAGTATATTACCGTGATCGGAGTGCAAATTAATGTACATTTTAGTGACGAGCAGATTAATTTCATGTATGAACTGGAAGATCGAGGATCAAACTTCTCGGGACCGCTACAACCTTCTATGTGATTCGAATGGCTAAGTCAGTAGCTTCACATATCCGGTGCATCCGAATGGCATAGCCCATACTCCTGGAGTGAATCCGGTGAACAGTATTGGCAATAGACACCATAATTCACGGTATGAACACTAAAGTGTTGAGTCAAACCGCCGGAGAACAATACCAGTGTATATAAAGACATTCATATTTCCGAATACCTATTCTTCCGAAAAGCAAACCCGCTGTATCGAGAGGGTAACATCGTTTTCAGAGAATCAAACTAGTATTCATTTTAGTGACGGGCGGCAGAATTTCATGTATGAATTATAAGATCGATTATCAAATGGTGCAGGAGTGCCACAACACTCTACGAGTGTCGTACGTCTAAGTCAATAGCTTCACCTATCCTGTAATTCCGAGAGTAATACCTGGTATATCGTACGTAACTCCGCTGAACTGTATTAGGAATAGGCACATGAGTCACGGTTTGAATATTAAAGTAGAACGTCAAACCGCTCGAAAACGTTCCCACCTTCTGTTAGAGACGAACGGCTAAGTCAATAGCGTCATCTATCACGTGAGTCCAAAGGACAAGCCAGGGATACGGTGAGTGAATCCGCTGATTATTGTTGGCAATAGACCTTAACTTACGGTATCAATACTAAGGTATAGAGACAAATCGATGTAGATCGTTACCTATTCGGATAGAGCCAAACATTTTGCCGAAGGTCGTACCTTCGGAGATCCTCTCTCGCTGCATCGAGAGTATAACTTCGTGTTCTGAAAAAGAAATTACTATGCATTTCAGTGATGGGCACGAAATCTTCGTGAATGGATTTGAAGATCTAGGGTCAAACCGTTCGTCAACATTCCCACCATGTGTGCGAGACGAACGCTCAAGTCAATTGCTTCACACATCCTGTGATTTGGAGCGTCAAATTAGGTATTCCGGAAGTAAATCCGCGGATGAGTATTGGCAACAGACACCTTAATTGTCATTTTGAATATTAATATTGAGGGTCAAGCCGTTTGTGAATGTATCCAATTGCTATGATCTGAAACTATTTACCGAAGAACTTATCATCCGAAAAAATAACCCGCTGTATCGAGAGTATAAACTCGTGTTCTGAGAAAGAAATTAGTAATCATTTGAGTGACGGGCACCTTAGTTTCATGTATGAAGTAGAAAATCACGAGTTAAACCGTTTGAGAAAGGCACGAACTTCTTTGAGTGTGGATCGTCTAAATCAATAGCTTCACCCATCCTGTGATGACGAGAGTCAAACCAGACATTGCGGGAATATATCCGCTAAATTATATAGGCAATTGACATCATAATTCACGGTATGAACATTAAAGTAGAGAGTCAATCTGTCGGTGGTGATTATCAATTGGTATAGAGTCACTCTTTTTATCGAAGGCCTTATCTGCCGAGATCACATCTCACTGTATGGAGATAATAATTTCGTGTCCACGGAAACAAATTAGTACGCAGGTTAGTGACGTATACCTTAATTTCATGCACGAATTTGAAAAGCGGGCGTCGAATCGTTCTACAACGTTACCACCTCATTCGAGAGCCGTACCTATAGATCAATAGCTGCACCTACCCTGTTATTCTAAAGGTCAAAGAAGGTATTCAGGGAGACAATGTGTTGTACTGGCAGCGGACATCTTAATTCACGGTATGAATTCTAAAGCTTATCGTCAATCCGTTGAAGAGCATTACCTACTCCCTTAGTGTCAAACCTGTTACCGAAAGCCTTCCCTTCCGTGCAGATATCCCGCCGTATCGATAGTATAAATTCGTGTCGAGAGAAACACATATGTATACATTCTAATATTACCATAGCTTCATGTATGAATTACAAAATCAGGCGGCAATCCGCTCGAGAGCGATTCCACCTTCTTTGAATGTCGAAAGGCTAAGTCAAATGCTGCACGCATACTGTGGTTCCGGCCAATAAATGATAAATAATAAAGCAGACCGTCATACCGTTGTAGAACGTTACCTAATGCTATAGAGTCAAACTCTATCCCGAAGTGATAAGGTGCACGTCACTAAAATGTCTACTAATTGGTATTGCTGAACACGAAGTTATACCCTCGATACAGAGGATTATGTTCTCTGAAGGTAAGGTATCAGATAAATAGAATGTCCTTATGCCAATTGATAATGTTCTCAAACGGTTTTACGTTCTAATTTGATACTCATACCGTGAATTAAAGTGTCTATTGTTAATACCGTTCAGCGGATGTACTCCTGGAATACACGGTTTGACTCTCGGAATCACAAAAATATGTGAAGCTATTGACTCAGCCGATCGACACTCAAAGAAGGTGGAAACGATTTCGAATAGATAGACAGTAGATCTTCGAATTCCTACACGATGTTAATGTGTCCGCCACTAAAATGTATACGAATTTGTATCTCTGAGTACGAAGTTATACTCCCGATATCGCGGGTTAGGTACTCGGATGGTAAGGTCTTCGGAAAAGCTATTGACACTATACCAATTGGTAACGTTCTGCAAAGGTTAGACTCTGTACCTTAATATTCAAACCGTGAGTTAAGATGTCCACCGCCAATAGCGTACACCGGATTGACTCCCGGAATACTAGGTTTGGCTATCGGAATAGCAGGATAGGTGAAGCATTTGATTTAACCGATCGACTCTGAAATATGGTGGTGAAGTTCTCGCACTTTATGACTATCGCTCCTCTTATTAATACATGGATGATTGACACAGCCGTTCGACACTCAAAGAACGTGATAACGTTCTCCAACGACTTGCCCTCAATCATCAAAATCATACATGATGTTATGGTGCCCGACACTGAATTGAAGACTTATTTCTTTTCCTGTACAGGAATTATACTCCCGATACTGCGGGTTAACTTCTCGGTAGGTAAGGATTTCGGTTAAAAGTTTGATTCCACTCCAATAGGTAACCTGTTACAACGGTTTGACTGTGTACTTTAATATTTGTATATTGAAATGGGATGCCTAGTGCCCATACTGAGCGGAAATACCCTATTTGACTCTCGCAGTCATAGGATAGTTGAAGATATGACCATTGCCGCTCGAGTCCCATAGAGGGTGGTATCGTTCTCGAACGGTTTGACCCTCGATCTTCGAATTCATTCCTGGAATTATGGTGCCCGCCGCGAGAATTTAAATTAAGTTGATCCATTGACCACGGTGTTTTACTCTCGATACAGCGGGTTAGATTCACGGTAGATAAGGCTTTTGGTAAAAGGTTTGTCTCGATACAAATAGGTAACGTTCTCAAATTGTTTGGAGCTCTACTTTAATATTGAAAGCGTGAATTATGCTGTCTATTCCCAATAATGATCTGCGAATTGACTCTCGGAATATCTGGTTTGACTATAGGAATAACATAAGGGGTGAAGCTATTGAAACGGCAGTTCGTCAGTCAAAGAATGTGGGATCGTTCTAGAAAGGTTTGACCGCCGATCATTCTATACCTACACGAAAATAAGAAGTTTGTCTGCTGAAATGTATACTAGTTTGTATCTCTGAACAGGAAGCTATGTTCTCGATACAGTAGGTTTTGATCTGAGAGGGTATGGTCTTCGGTAGGAAGTGTAACTCTATACCAACTAGTACTGATCTCCGACAGTTTGACTTTCTACATAAATGTTCCAACCATGGATTATGGTGTCAATTGCCCATATAATTCAGCGGATTTACCACCGTAATGACGGGTTTGACTCTCGGATTTACAGGGTAAGAGAATCTATTGCCTTAGCTATGCGACGTTTTCGAACGGTTTGAACCTCGATCTTCTAATTCATACATGAAATTAAGGTGCATATTACTAAAATTTATACTATTTTACTTCGCTGACGACGAAGTCGTACTCTCGATACAGGGGATAAGCTTCTCGGAAGGTATGGCCTTCGGTGAAAAGTTAGATTATGTAGAAATAAGTAAAGCTGTACGATTTTTTGACTCTGTACTTTAATATTTATGCCGTGCAATAGGGTGTATGAGGCCAATACTGTACAGCGGATCTCTTCCCGGAATACCTGGTATGTCTTTTAGAGTCACAGGACAGGTGAATCTACTGATTTATCCTTTCGATTCTCAAAGAAGGTAGGTATCCTTCTCAATCTGTTTGACCCTCGATCTTCTAATTCATACATGAATGTAAGGTGCCTGTCTCTGATATGAATACTAACTTCATTCTCTGAACACGGTGTTATACTCTTGCTGAAGCCGATGACGTTCGCCGAAGGTAAGGCCTTCGGTATTGCGTTTGATTTTATACCAGTTGGTAACGATTTCAAACGGTATGACGCTCTATTTTAATTTTCCAACCGTAAATTAAGGTGTCCATTACCAAAACTGTTCAGCGGATTTGCTCCCGGAATTGCTGGTTTGACTGTCGGAATCACAGGATGGTTGAAGCTATGGACTTAGCCTTTCCAATCTCAAAGAGGGTGGCAGTGATCTCGAACTGTTTTACCCACGTTCTTCTAACTCATAGAGGAATTTATGGTGCCCGTCACTAAAATGTATACTAGTTCGTCCCACTGCTAGTTCTTCGGTGGGATGGATCTTCATTACGCCGTTTAATTTTATACCAATTGGTAACGATTTCAAACGGCACGACGCTCTATTTTATTATTCTCACCGTAAATTGAGGTGTCTCTTGATAATACTATTCAGTGGATTTACTTCCAGAATACCTGGATTAACTCACGGAATCTCAGGATAGGAGAATCTATTTACTTAGCCGTCCTTCTGTGAAGAAGGTGGCCATGTCATCGAGAGGCTTCGCCCTCGATCTTCTCATTGATAATGAAATTAAGGTGCCCGTCAGAAAAATGTTTACTAGTTTCTTCCTCTGAACACGAAGTTATACTCTCGATACGACGGGTTAGAATTTCCGAAGGTTGGGCTATCGGTGAAATGCTTTTCTCTATAGCAATAGGTAACGTTCTACTGCGGTTTGACTATCTGCTTTAATATTCTAACCATGAATTATGGTGTCTATTGCCAATAGTGTTTAGCGGATTTACTCCCGGAATACCAGGCTTGACTCTCGAAATCACAGGATGCATGGAACTATGGACTCATCCGTTCAACTCACAAAGAGTGTGGTAACGTTCTCGAACGGTATCAACATCGATCTCCTAATTCATACATGAATATAAGGTGCCCATCTCTGAAGTGAATACTAAATACGTTAAGTGAACACGCAGTTATACTCCCGATACAGCCGGTTAGTTTTTCAGGGGTTAAGGTCTTCGGAAAAACGTTTATCTTCTTTGCAATCGGTAAAGACCTAGACCGGTTTGACAGTCTGCATTAATATTCATACCGTGATATAAGGTGTCTATAGTCAATACTGATCAGCGGATTTACTCCCCGAATACCTGGTTTGACTCTGGGAATCACAGGATGGATGAAGCTATTGACATAGCGGTTCGACTCTCGGAAAAGGTGGTAACATTCTCAAACGGTACGACACTGTATCATCTTATTCATATATCGAATAAAGGTTCGCGTCAATAAAATGTTTACAAATTCGTCCCACTCATCACCGTGTTATACTCTCGATACAGGGGGTTAGTTCTTCTCAGGGTAAGGTCTTCAGCAAAACGTTTGACTCTATACCCGTGCGTATCGTTCTACAGCGGTTTGACTCTGTACATCAATATTCGATCAGGAATTGAGGTGGCTGTTGCCAAAACTGCTCAGCCGATTTTCTCCCAGAATACCTGGTTTGAATCTCGGAACCTCAGGATAGGAGAACTTATTCACATAGTCGTTCGTCTCTCACAGAAGGTGGCAACGTTATCTATCGGTTTGACCATCGATCTTCTTGTAAGTAATTGACTTATAGTGCCCATCACAAAACTGTTTACTAATTTCTTCCTCTGCAGACGACGTTATAACCTCGATACAGCGGCTTAGCATCTCCGAAGTTTGGGCTATCAGTAAAATGTTTGCCGCTATACAAATGGGTAGCGTTCCACAAGGGGTTGACTGTCTACTATAATATTCAAATCGTGAATTAACGTGTCTATTGCCAATACTGTTGAACGAATTTACTCCAGGAATACCTAGTTTTACTTTCGGAAACACACGATCGGTGTACCTATTGTCATAGCCGTTCGATCCTCAAACAAGGTTATAACGTCCACGAACAGTTTGACACTCGATATTCATAATTGATACATGAAATTATGGTGCCCGACACTAAAATGCATACGAATTTGCTTCTCCGAACACGATGTTGTACTCTCGACATAGCGGGTTAACATCTTGGAGGGTAAGGCCTACGGTTAAAGATTTGACTTTATACTATCTGGTATCGTTCTCAAACGGTTTCACGCTCTAAATTAATATTCAAACCGCCAGTTATGGTGTCCATTACCAACAGTGTACAGCGGATTGACAACCAGCATACCTGGTTTGCCTTTAGGAATAGCAGGATGCGTGAAGCTATTGATTTAACCGTTCGAATCTCAAATATGTTGGTAATGTTCTCGAACGGTTTAACTATCGCTCTTCCTATTCATACATTAAGTTAGGTTGCCCGTCAAAAAAATGAATACTAATTTGCTTCATGAAACACGAAGTTATACACTCGATAACGAGGGTTAGGTTCTCAGACGGTAGGGGTTTCCGTATGAAGATTGACCACATTCCAATTGGTAATATTCACCGACTGTTGGACACTCTACCTTAATATTCATACCGTGAAAAAGCGTGTCTAATGCTAATACTGCACAGAGGGATTAGCACCTGATTACCTACTCTGCGAATTAGAGGATAGGTGAAGTTATTTGTTTAGCGGTTTGACACTCAAAGAAGGTGGTAACATTCTCGTACGGTTTGCCACTCGGTTTTCTAAATCATGCACCAAGCTATGATGCCTGTCACTGCAATGAATAATAATTTCTGTCCATGAACACGAAGTTTTTCTCTAAATGCAGCGGGTATGGTTCTCGGATGGTCGGACCTTGCGTAAATCGTTTGACCATGTACCAATTGGAAAGAGTCTCAAACCGCTGGACGCTCTAAATTAATATTCAAACCGTGAATTAAGGTGTACATTGCCAATACTACATAGCGGATTTACTCTCGGAATACCTGGTTTGTCTCTCCGAACCACAGGATAGGTGAAGCTATTGGCATAACAGTTCGATCCTCAAAGAAGGTGTTAACGTTCTCGAAAGGTTTGAGCCCCGATCTTCTAATTCAGACATGATATTAATGTGCGCGCCACATAAATGTATAAAATGTATTGTTCCTCTATACACGGTGTTATACTGTACATACAGCGGGTTCGGTACTGGTATGGTAAGGCCTTCTGTAAGAAGTTTCATCCTATACCAGTTGATAGCGCTCTTCAACGGTTTGCCTCAGTACTTTAAAATATATACGGTTAATTAATGTGTCTATTGTCAAAACAGCTCGGCGAATTTACTTCCGGAATACTTTGTTTCATTCTTGGAATCACCGAACAGGAGAAACTATTGACTTAGCCGATCCACTCTCAAAAAAGGTCGTAACGCTGTCGAACGGTTGGACACTGGATGTTCATATTCGTGCACGAAATTATGGTGCCCGACACTGAAATGAATACGAATTTCTTTCTCCGAACACAAACTTATACTCCAGATACAGTCGGTTAATTTTTCGGAGGGTAATGTCCTCCGTAAAACGGTTCACTTCGTAGCAATTTGTATCGTCCACAAATGGTGTGACGAACTACTTTGATATTCACACCGTGAATTAAAGTGTATATTGCTAATAATGTACAGCGCATTTGCTCCCGAAACATCTGGTCTGACATTCGAAATCACAGGTTAGGTGAAGTTATTGATAGGCTGTACGACTCTCAAAGAATGTGGAACCGTTCTAGAATGGTTTGACTGTCGATTTTTATATTCATGCATAAAAATAAGGAGTTTCTCTGCTAAAATGTCTACTAATTTGTATCTCCGAACAGGAAGCTATATTCTCGATACAGCGGGTTCTGATCCCGGAGGGTAAGGTCTGCGGTAAATGGTTTGACTTCAACCAATTGGTAACGTTCTCAAACGGTCTGTCGTTCAATTGTAATGTTCAATTAATTGTGGTGTTCATTGCCAATACAGTGGAGCGCATTTTCTCTTGCAATACCTGGTCTCTCCCACGGAATCACGCAGACGGTGATGCTACTAACTTAGCTGTTCGGCTCTCGAAAATGGTGGTAACGTTCACTGTCGGTTTTATCCTCAACCTCCCGATTAATACGCAAAATTAATGTGTCCGCCTGCTGAACGGACCATGCAATTGCTTCCGTGAATTCTGAGCAACGGACTTGCTTCAGCGTTCTATGCTCTCGGGAGGTAAGGCCTTCGGTAAAAAAATTAGGCTATACCAATTGCCAATGGTCACCGAATGATTTACTTTCTTCCTGAATTATCATAGCGTAAATTATGGTCTCAATTGGCTATGAAATACAGCGGATTTACTCCCGTAATGACAGGTGGGACTCTCGGAATTTCAGGATAGGAGAAGCTATTGCCTTATCGATGTGACTCTCAATGAAGATGATAACGATTGCGATCGGTGCAACACTCCAACTTCTTATTCGTGCATTAAATTAATGTGCCCTCCACTAAAATGTATAGTAATTTGGTACCATGATCACGACGTTACACACTCGATACAGCGTGTTATATTAACCGCAGGTAAGGCTTTCGGTAAAAGTTTGACAACGTACAAATTCGTGACGTTCTCGAATGGATTGACTCATGACTTTAATATTCAAGCTTGGATATACGGTCTTTAAAGCCAATACTGTATAACGGAATTTCTCCCGGAATACCATGTGTGACATTCGGAATCACATGATAGGCGATGCTACTGAATTAGCCGTTCGAGTTTGAAAGAGGGTGGTAACGTTCCAGAACTGCTTCTCACTCGATCTTCTGACTCACGCATGAAGTTAAGGTGCCCGATACTGAAATGAAATCTAATTTCGTTCTCTGAACGCGAACTTATTCTCTCGTTGAAGCCGGTGACGTTCGAGGAAAGTTAGGCCCTCGGTGAAACGTTTCACTTTATAACAGTTGCTAACTCTCTCAAACGGTTTGACGAACTACTTTGGCATTAACCCGCGATGTAAAGTATCTACTGCCAATACTGTTCGCCAGACTTACTTCCGGAATACCTGGTATGACTCTGCGAATCACAGTGTACGTGAAGCAATTGACATACCCTTCCGAGTCTCAAATATGGTGGTAACGTTCTCGAACTGTTTGGACCATTTACATTCTTATTCATACCTGATATTAAGGTGTGCGATACTAGGATGTATACTAGTTTGTTTCCCTGAACGCGTAGTGATACTCTCGATACAGCGGGTGAGGCTCGCGAGAAATTAATGTCCTCGATGTAAAGCTTCACTCTCTACGTATTGGTAAACTTCCACTACGGTTTGACTCTGTACATTGCCAATAATATTGCGAATACTGTTCAGCGGATTTACTCCCGGAATACCTGGTTTGACACTCGAAATCACAGGATGGGTGAAGCTATTGACTTTTCCGTTCGTCTCGAAAATAAGGTGGTAACATTCTCGAAAGGTTTGACTTTCCATCTTCTAATGCACATATGAAGTTAAAGTGCCCGTCACTGCAACGAAGACTCATTTCTTTATCTGATCACGAACTGTAATATACTGCTATGATATTTTCGATTTTTTTCAAAATTTAAAGATTTTAATTTCAGAAATTTAATCGAACATGAAAAGTGCCTTTGGAATTAGTTGAGCATACGTTTGTGACAATATTATGTTATATAACCTGTTATATTGTATGATTGTATCCATATGTACCTTCGCTGCCGGCACGATACCACTGGAGTTGTCTTGTGGTTGCCTTGATATTGTACCGCATGCATCTTTTCCCAGCTTTCCGTTTATTTCCGTGTATTTATACATGCTGTATATACTGTTGTGATATTCTCGCCTTTTTTTCATAATTTTCAATTTTAATGTTATGAAATTGTATTTCCCAGTAATAGTGTCTTTGGAATTAGTTGAGCGTACGCGTTTATGACATTATCTTGTTATAAATATTGTTGTTTGATATGATTGTCTGTATAAGTAGCTACGCTGTCGGAGCTACACGACTGGCCGGGGCTTGTAGTTGCGTTCGGGAAATCGGAGGGATACTACTGTATGGTCTACGTTAATTTCTTTAACTCTGCTTTTGTACCGTATGCATTTATTCCCCAATTCTTCCGTTTATTTACGCATACTGTAATTTAATGTTATAATATTTTCGATGTTTCCCAAAATTTTCATTTCTTATTTGAAGAAATTGTATGACATAGTGAAAGTGTCTTCGCAATTTGTAGAGATTACGTTTATGATATTATTTCGTTACCCTCATTGATACTTCATGTGACTGGCTGTATGAGCACGTACGCTTCCAGACCGACATTGCTGGGCTGGTATTGTAGTTGCGCGCTGTAGATCGGGGCGGCATATTGCATGTTCCTTGTTAAATACTTTAACAATAAGATTGTACTGTACGAATTCTTTCGCAGTTTTCTATTTATTTCTACATACTGCAATTTACTCGTATGATATTTCCGATTCTCTTCAAAGTATTCAATTGTTAATATCGAGAATTGTATTTCTCAGTAAATGTGTATCTGTAAATTGTTGTGTGTACGTTTATGCCCGTATTTTGTTATACATATTGTTATTTTATACGTTTGTCTGCATACGTAACTACGCTTCCTGCACGACACAGCTGGAATTATGCTGTGGTTTTGTTCACATGATCAGAGCGACGCTGTTGTATGGTCTTTGTCAATTTCTTTAAATCCTATGTTGTAGCGTTTGCAATCTTTCGCAGATTCCTATTTATTTCTACATAATGTAACTTACTGTTTTGATGTTTTCAATTTTTTTTCCCCAGAATTTTCAATTTCAAGTTTATAAAATTATATTTCTTGGTTAATGTGTCTTTGGTATTACGTGAGTGTACGTTCACAACATTATGTTGCTAAATTTGATGTCATTTCAAGTGATTGTCTCTCTACGCACGTACGACACCATGCGCGGCACGACTGGAGTGGTCTTGCAGTTGCTTTCTGTAGATCGGGGCGGCACTACTCGATGGTCTTCGTTAATTTATTTAACCCTGATTTTGTACCGCATAAATTTTTCCCTAGTTGTCCATTTACATATGCATACTGTAATTTACTCTTGTGATGTTTTCGCCTTTTTTTCATAATTTTCAATTTTAAATTTTGGAAATTGTATTTCGCTTTAATAGTGTCTTTGGAATTAGATAAGTATTCGTTTGTGACATTATTTTGTTAAACTTATTGTTATTTTACATGATCCTCTCTATACGAACCTACGGTGCCAGTGTAACACGACTGGCGATATCTTGTAGTTGCGTACGGCAGAGCAAAGCAGCAGTACTGTGTGATCTTCGTTAATTTCTCTAACTTAGATATTGTACCGCATGCATTTTTTCCAGTGTGTATTTATTTATACATTCTGTGATTTGCTGTTACGATATTTTCGATTTACTTCGATACCTTGTATTTTTTGTTGACAAAATTGTGTTTGATTGTAAAAGCGTCATTTTAATTTGTTGAGTTTACATTTATGACATTATTATGTTGATCTTATTCGTATTTAATATGATTATCTGTATACGTACCTACGCTGTCGGGGCGACACTAATGGCGATGCCCTGTGTTTGCGTACGGCAGATCGAAGCGGCACTACCGGAGTGTCCTAGTTAATTTTGTTAAACTTAATTTTGTATGGTATTCATTTAATCCCGGTCATACATTTATTTGATCATTCTGTAATTTACAGCTTTGATATCTTCGATTTTTTTTTCAAAATTGCCAATTTTCAATTTTGAGAATTGTATTTCTTAATAATATTGTCTTTTGAGTTAGTTGAGTTTACGTTTATGATAATATTATGTTAATCTTATTGTCATTTTATTTGATTTTCTGTATACATACCTACGCTTCCAGTGCGGCACGACTGGAATGACCACGTAGTTGTGTTCGGTAGATCGGAGCGATGCTACTGTATGGTCATTGTTAATTTCTATATCCTGGATATTATACTGTAGAGAATCTTTTACAGTCTTCCTTGTATTTTAACTAACTGAAATTTACTGATATGACATATTCAATGTTTCCCAAAATTTTCAGTTCTTAGTTTAAAGGATTGTGTTTCTTAGTAACAGTGTCTTTGGCATTCGATGAGTGTACGTTTATGTCAATATATTGTTAAACTTATTCCTTTTTTATACGATGGTCTGTATACGTACCTATGCTTCTGAAACGTCACGACTGGAGTGGTCTTGCAGTTGCATTCGGTTGAGCGGAGCGACGATACTCTTTGGACATTGCTAGTTTCTTTATCCTTAATATTGTACCATAAGAATTCATTCGCAGTTTTCTATTTATTTCTACGTGCAGTAATTTACTGATATGGTATCATCGATTTTTCAAAACTTTCAATTTTACGCTCCCGGAGCGACACGGCTGGAGTGGGACTTGCTGTTAAGTTCGGTGGATCGGAGCGACAATACTCTATGGTCCTTGCTCATTTCTTTAACCATTACTTTAACCGTATCCTACCGTAGCGTTCTTTAGCTGCTTTCTATTTATTTCTACATAGTGTAATTTACTGTTGTGATATTCTCGATCTCATTTCTTAATTTCCAATCCTTTATTTCAAACATTGAACTTTTTGGTAAAAGTGCCTTTGGAATTAAAAGAGTCTAACGTTAAGAAAATATTTTGTTAAATTTGTTGTCATATTAAATGATTGTCTGAATGCGTACCTACGCTGCCAGAGCGACACAACTGGTGAGGTTTTGTAGTTGCGTACGGCAAATCGGAGCGACACTACAGAACGATCTTTGTTAATTTCATTAATCTCGACTTTGTTCCGTCGGCATTTCTTTGCAGTTTTCCATTTATTAATTCATACTGTAATTTGCTACACTGATTTTTTCGATTTTCTTGAAAATTTTCAAATTTTATTTTAAAAAATTGTATTTCGAAGTAAACGTGTTGACGTAGTTAGTTGAAATTTACATTAATGACGATATTTTCTTAAAAATATTGTCATTTTATATGATTGTCTGTATACTTATCTACGCTGCCGGAACGACACGACTGTCGAGTGCATGTAGTAGTGTACGGCAGAACGGAACGGTACTACCGAATGGTCTTCGTTAATGCCTATACCCTTGATTCTGTACCATATTCATTTTATCCCAGCTTTCCATTTATTTATACATACTGTAATTGGCTTGTATGATATTTTCCATTTTTTACATAATAATCAATTTCTAGTTTACGAAACTGTATACCACAGTAGAAGTGCCTTCGGTATTAGCTGAGTGTACGTTTATGACAACATAATGTTATATTCATTGAGGTAATATATGATTGTCGCTATGAGTACCTGCACATCCGTCGATACACGACTGGCGCTGTCTTGTAGTTGCGTTCGGATGATCAGTGCGGTGTACAGAATGGATATCGTTAATATCTTTAACCGCATTATTGTACCGCATGCATTCTTCAGCAGTTTTCTGTTCATTTCTGCGTTCAGTAACTTACTGCTATGATATTTCCTTTTTTTTTAATACAAAATCTCGTATCTGTCTCTTTAAAAATTGTCGCTTCCTGTAACAGTGTCTATGACAATATTTGAGTGTACGCTCATGAATATATCATCTTAATCTGATTGTTACTTCATATGACTGTCTGCGTACGTACCTACGTGTCATGCGCGAGACGGCTGGAGAGGTACTATAATTGCGTTCGGTATTTCGAAGCGTCACTGCTCTATGGTCTATATTTATATCTTTAGCCTTGATTTTGTACCGTATGCGCTTTCTTCTAGGCGATCATTTATTTATAGATAATGGGCGGTACTGTTATGATATTTCCGATTTTTTCAAAATTATCAATTTCTAGTTTATCAAACTGTATTTCCTAGTAAAAGAGTCTTTGGAATTAGATGAGTATATGACGATGACATTATTTTGTTAAACTTATAGTTATTTCATATGATTGTCTGTATACGTACCTACGCTGCCGATACTGCACGACTGAAATTATTTTGTAGTTGCGTTCAACATATCGGAGCGACACTACTGTAAGGTCCTCGTTAATTTCAAAACAAGGTCTTTGTGCCGTATGCATTTTATCCCAGCCATCCGTTTATTAACACATACTGAAATTTACTTTTAAAATATTTTCGATATGTTTCATAGCTTCCAGTCATAAAGTTCAAAGACTGTATTTTTCAGGAAATGTGTCTATGGAATTAGTTGAGTTTACATTAATTACAATATTCTCTTACGTTCATAGACATTTTATATAATTATTCCTGTACGTAAATACGTCGCCGGTGCGACACGACCGGAGAGGACATGTGGGTGCGTTGGGAAAACCGGAGCGACACTACTGTATCGTCTGTGTTGATTTCATTAACCTTGATATTGTACCGTATGCATTTGTCAGCAGGTTACTATTTATCTGTACATACAGTAATTTACTGACATGATATTGTCGACTTTATTTAAGTGATCTGTTCCATAATTTCAGGAATTGTATTTATTTTAGGAGAAGCGTCTATGGAATTAGTTGGGTATACGTTTATGACATTATTTCGTTAAAATTAATTTGATATTATGTGATTGTCTGTATGGGTATCTACGCTTCTGTAGCGACACGCCTAGAGTAGTCTTGCAGTGCTTATGGCAGATCGGTGCGGCACACTGGAAGGTCCTCGTTAATTTGTTTAAACTTAATTATGTACCGTTGTCATTTTTCCCCAGTTTTCCACGTATTTACACATAGTGCAATTTACCGTTATGACAATTCCCATTTTTTTCAAAACTTTCATCATTTTGTTTAAATTATTGCATTTTTTAGGACAAGTGCCTTAGAATTAGTAGAGTGAACGTTTATGACAATATTTTGTCAAATCATTGTTACTTTATAGAATTGTCTGCATGCGTATCATCGCTTCCGAAGCGACGCGGATGGAGCGGTCGTGTAGTAGCGTCCGTTAGATAGGGCCGGCTGTGTTGTACGGTCATTGTTAATTTCTTTGACCTTGTATTGTATGGTATGCATATTTCCGCCTGTTTTCTAATTATCTGTACCAACTGCAAATAACTATTATGGTATATCAGATTTTTTTTCGAAATTCACAGTTTTTAGATTTAAAGATTGTATTTTCAAGAAAATTGTCTTCTGATTTAATTGAGCATATGTTTATGACATTATTTTGTAATGTTGTGGTTATATTATATCGTTGTCTGCACACGTACCTACGCTTGTGCAGCGACACGACTGGAATGGCCTCGTAGGTGCGTATGGTAGATGGGAGCGACACTATTATATGATATTCGTTAATTTCCTTCACCTTGATGTGGTACCGTATGCATTCATTGGAACTTTTTCGTGTATTTAAATACACTGTAATTTACTGATTTCATAATTTCTATTTCTATCTGAGTTTTGAATTTTTAGGACTACAAATTGTATTTCTTAGTAAAAGTGCCTCTGAATTAGTTGAGTTTACGATTGTGATAATATTTTATTATGCTTGTCGTTATTTCATATGCTTGTCTGTAGCAGTACGTAAGCTGTCGGAGCGATACGACTGGCGAGGTCTTGTTGATGCCTACGGCAAACGGAGCGATAATACTGGGTGGTCTTCGTCGACTTCTTTGACCATGTTTTTGAAGTGTATGCAATTTTTCCCAATTTTACCATTTTTTTTTTTTTTTTTTTTATTCATTGTGTTATTTACGGTTATGAAATTGTTGACTTATTTTCATAATTTTCAATTATTATTTTATGAAACTGTATTTCTATGTAAAAGTGTCACACTAACTAGTTGATTGTACGTTTAAGACAATATTTTGTTAAATATGTTGTCATTTTACAGGATTGTCTGTATACGTAACTACGCTGCCGGTGCGACACGACTGTGGATGCCTTTTAGTTGCGAAGGCAGATCGGAAGCGACAATAGCGTATGGTCTTTGTTTATTTCATTAACCCTTCCAATGAACCGTAAGCATTGTTTGGCTGGCTTCCATTTATTTCCACATACTGCAATTTACTTTTATGATATTATCGAATTGTTTCATAACTTCCCGTCTTTAATTTCCATAACTGTATTTTTCAAAAGAAGTGTCAATGGAATTAGTTGAGTTTACGTTTATGACAATACTGATGTTTGCTTCTTCTTATTTTATACGATTGTCTATATACGTACGTCGCTTCCAGCGCGACACGAGTGGAGTGGTCTTGCAGTTGCGAAAGCCAGATCAGCGCGGCATACTGGAAGGCCCTCGTTTATTTCGTTAACATAGATTATGTACCGTTGTCATTTTCCCCAGTTTTCCATTTTCTTATACATACTGTAATTTACAGTTATAATATTTCCCATTTTTTTTCAAAACTTCAATCTTTTGTTTTAATAATTGCATTATTTAGGACAGGTGCCATAGAATTAGTAGAGTGAACGTTTATAACAATAGTTTGTTATATTCTTTTTTATCGTATACGATTGCCTCTATATGTACCTACGCTGCCGGAATGACGCGCCTGGACTGGTCTTGCAGTTTCGTATGGTCGATCGGATCAACATTACTGCATGATATTCGTTAATTTCATTATCCTGGATATTGTACCGTCTGAATTCTTTGGATATTCACTATTTATTTCTACATTCTGTGATCTACTGTTAAGATATTTCCGATTTTATTCAAACCCTCCAATTTTATATGTTAGAAATTGTATTTATTAGGTGAAGTGAAAACATCATAGCAGTAATATGCAGTATGTACAAATAAATGAAATACTGGGAAAAAATTCTTATTGTACATTATGAAGGTTAATAACATTATCAAAGACCATCCAGTAGTCTCGCTCCGCTCTGTCGTACGTAACTACAAGACATCGCCAGTCGTCTCGCGCATACAACGTAGGTACATACACAGACAATCATACAAAATAACAATTAGTTGAACAAAATAATGTCATTCGGGTGCGCAGAACTAATTCCAATGTCACTTTTCCTAAGAAGTACATTTTTCTAAGACAAAGATTGAAAATTATGATGAAAAATCGAAAATATCATAACAGTAAATTACAGAATGCATAAATAAATGGCAAATTGACAAAAAATTCATACGGTACAAAATCAGGGTTATAGAAATGATCGGAGACCATTCAGGTAGTGCCGATCCTTTCTGACGTACCCAACTACAAAACCTCGTTATTCGTGTTGCACCGATATCGTTTGTACGTATACAGACAATCATATAAAATGTCAATAAGTCTATCAAAATATCGTCATATACGTAAACATAACTAATTGCAAAGACTCTTTTGCCAAGGAATACAATTTTTTATAATAATGATTGATAATTTAAAATTAAAAAAAAATCTGAAATATCGTAACAGTAAATAACACTATTTATAAATAGGTGGATAACTGCGATAGAATACAAGCAGTGTAAAATAATGGTTAAAGAAATTATCGAAGACCATCCAGTAGTGCCGCTTCCATCTGCGGTACATAATTGCAGTCGTTTTGCTCCGACAGCGAAGGTACGTATAGGAACAGCAATTTAAGGTAACAATAAGTTTAAAAAATTATCGACATGTACGTACACTCAACTAATTCCAAAGGCACTTTTTATGTACGATACATTGTCTGAAATTAAAAATTTGAAATTTTGAAGAAAATGTAAAATATCATAAAAGTATATTACTGTATGTACACATCAACCGAAAACAGAGAAAGAATGAAAACGGTACAATATCAAGGTCAGAGAATTTAACAAGGACCTAACGGCACTGTCGCTCCGATCTAGCGAACGTAACTACAAAACCAATCCAGCCATGTCGCACCGGACTCGTAGGTAAGCATATAGACAATCATATAATGTAACAACAAGCTTGACAGAAAATTGTCATATATGTACACTCAACTATTCCCAAAGACACGTTTACTAAGAAATACAATTTTTTAAATATGAATTGAAAATTTCGAAGAAAATCGAAAATATCATGACAGTAAATAACAGAATGTATATATAAATGGAAAAATTGGTGAAAAATTCATACGGAGTAAAATCGTGGTTACAGAAAATAACGAAGGTCATCCAGTATGCCGCTCCGATCCGCCGTACGCACCTACAACACCAGTCCAGCCGTTCCACTCCGGAAACTTAAGTTCATTTACAGACTATCATGTAATGTAACAACAAAATTATCGATATATTTTCATAAACGTGCACTCAACTATTCCAAGGGCACTTTTCCTATAAAATAAAATTTTTGATGCTAACAATTTGAAATTTCGAAATGAATCGAAAATATTATAACAGTAAATTACAGTATGTCGTAATAAATAGGAAACTGCGAAAGAGTGCATACGGTACGATATCAAGGCTAAAGAAATTAACCAATACCATATAGTAGACTTGCGCCTGTCTACCGTACGCAACTACATGCCCGCTCCAGGCGTATCGCTCTGGAAGCGTAAATTCGTATACAGACAATCATATAAAATAACAGCATGTTTAACAGAATAATGTGGTTAAGGTACATTCAACTGAAACCAAAAGCACTTATACTTAGAAGTTCAATTTCTTGAAATGAAGATTGAAAATTTCGAATGAAATTGAAAATAACATAACAGTAAATGACAGGTTGCATAAACGATCTGAAAACAGGGGAAAAGGTGCATACGGTACAAAATGAAGATTAATGAAATTAACGTGGATCATACAGTAGTGCTGCTCCGATCTACCGAAAGAAACATGGAGTCCCATATAGTCGTGACGCACATGACAGTATACGTATGGAAACGATCAAATGAAATAGCAATAAGTTTATCAAAATACTGTCATAATAGTAAACTCAACAAATTCCAGAGACTACAATTTTTTAAGATAAAAGTCGAAAATTTTGAAAATAGTCGAAAATATCATAACATTGGAGCACAGTATGTATAAGTAAATGGAGAACTAGGAAGAAATGCAAGCGGTACGAAATCAAGGATAAAGGAATTGATGGAGACCATACTGTAGTGTCGCCCTATCTGTCGTACGCAACCACAAGATCTCGCCCGTCTCGCCGCTCTCGACGCGTAGGTACATATAGAGACAATCATATAAAACAACAACAAATTCTACAAAATATTGTCACAAACGTACAATCAATATATAATGACAATATATAATAACTCCAAAGTCACATTTCTTTAAAAATACAATTTTTCAAATAAAAATTGGAAATTATGAAAATACGAAAAATATCACAACAGTAAGTTACAGTTTGTCGAAATAGATAGGAAACTGGGGAAGAATGCACGCGGCACAATATTAAGGTTAATGGAATTAACAAAGTCAATCCAGTAGCGCCGCACTGTTCTGTCGTACGCAACTTCATGGCCTCGCGAATACTGCCCGTCCTACAGCGTAGGTTCTCTTGCTGGCTAAAATGTAAAATTAAGAAGTGTAAAATAACAATAAGTTAAACAAAACAATGTCATAAACATACACACAAGTAATTCTAAGGACACTTTAGAAATGAATTACAATATTTTAAACTACGAATTGAAAATTTCGAAGAACATCGAAAATATAATAAGATTAAATAACTGTATGCATAAATAAATGGAAAACTAGAAAAAAATGCATACGGTACGAAATTGAGGCTGAAGACATTACCGAAAACAATCAAGTAGTGCGGTTCCGGTCTGACGTACGCAACTGCGAGACCACTCCAGCCGTGTCGCTCCGGAAGCGTAGGTGCACATACAGGCAATCATATCAAACAATAGTAAGTTTAGCAAAATATCGCGATAAACGTACAGTCAACTAATTCCAATGACATATTTACTAAGAAGTACAATTTTTTAAAATAAAGGTTGAAAATTTTTAATGAAATCGTAAATATAATAACAGTAAATAACAGTGTGTATAAATAAATGGAAAACGGGGAAAAATAGATGCAGTACAGTATCAAGGTTAGAGGAATTATAGAAGATCAGACACTAGTGTCACACCGATCTGCCGTATGCAAATACTATACCTCGCCAGTCGTGTCGCACAGGAAGCGTAGGTACCTACGAAAAAAATCTTATAAAATGACAATAAGATTAACAGGATAACGTCAAAAACGTACTCTCAACTAATTACAAGGACTCTCTTCCAAGGAAATACAATCTTTTAACCTAAAAATTGATAATTACGTAAAAAATTGAAAATATCATGAGAGTAAATTACAGTATGTATAAGTAAATGGAAGACTAGAAAATGATGCGTGCTTTACAATATCAAGGTTGGAGAAATCAACGAAGGCCATGCAGTAGAGTCGCCCAGACCAGCCGTACGTAGCTACAAACAAGACTTCGCCAGTCGTGTCGAAGGATAAAGTCGAAGGATAAAGAAATTGACGGAGACCATCCTGTAGTCTCGCCCTACCTGCCATACGCAAATTCAAGACAACGCCAGTGGTATCGCTCCGACAGCGTAGGAACGTATACAGACTATGATATGAAATGAAAATAAGCTTAACACAATAATGTCATAACGTGCACTCAACTAATTCTGAACTGACTTTTTCTGTAAAAGTACAATTCCTTGAAATATAAATTGAAAATTCAGATGAAAATCGAAAATATCATATCACTAAATTAAAGCGTGTGTAAATAAATGGGGAAATTGTGACAAAATGCACACGACTCAAAATCATCGTTAAAGAAATCAACGAAGGCCATACAGTATACCGCTCCGGTCTGCCGTACGCAAGTACAGGACCACTGGAGCTGTGTCGCTCCGGGAGCGTAAGAACGTATACAGTCAATCATATAAAATAACAGTAAGTTTATCAACATGATGTTGTGACGCCTGCAAATTCCAGCCGACGCATCACTAGACGCTTTGCCCAGACAGCAACCATAGCATAACCAGCCAAGACCAGACGCCTGCAAATTCCATGTGACGCCTGCAAATTCGACCAGACAGCAACCATAGCAAAACCAGCCAACACCAGAAGACACGTGACAAGAAACCGCTTACCCAACCATAAAATTATAATATAAAAACCGAGCACAAGACAAATAAAATAGCATATATGTTATACCTCAAACGAAACGTTTCTGCATTAGTATACGTATCCTAAACATCTACTTTAAACTCGTTCAACACTTATTTTACGAAATAAGTCTTCAAACGGAACGTTTCTGCATTAGTATACCTATCCTGAACATCTACTTTAAACTCGTTCAACATTAATATTAGGCTTATTTTACGAAATAAGTCTTAATATAAGAAACATAGTTTCTTTTAGAAAAGGGGGCTCTTCCACCAAGGTTGAAGACAGGCCATTTATATTTCATTTCAACTTGGCACGCATTTCCCCGTGACAATGTCATGGACGTGCACTGAACCAATTCCAAAAGTACATGTATCCAGATATAAAATTTTTTTAACTGACAATTGACATATTCGAAAAAAATTGCAATAATCATAACACTAAATTGCAGTATTATTATATGAATATAAAAATGAGAAAGAATTGCATGCGGTTCAAAATCATGTCTTAAGAAATTAACGGTGACCATACAGTAGTGTTGCTCGATCAGCCGTACAATCATTCACTGTTCGTTGAACTTTACCCATTCGTATACAGTCTAACTATTTACAGAAGGCCATCCCTTCCGAGAAGCGGACCCGCTATATTGGGGGTATTACTTCGTGTTCCGAGAAGCAAATTAATCGGCATTTTAGTGACGGGCACCTTCATTTCGTGTATGGATTAGAAGATTGGCAGGCAGACCGATCATGAACATTACCGCCCCCTTTGAGAGTCGAACGGCCATGTGAATAACTTCACCTATCCCGTGATTCCGAGTGTCAGACCAGGAAAACCGAGAGGTAAGTCTGCTAAACAGTATTCAGAGTAGACACCTTAATTCGCAGTTTGAATATTAACACAGAGCGTCAAACTGTTTGAGAGCGATACCAATTGGTATATTGTCAAACGATTTAGCAACGACCACACCTTCCGATGAACTAACACGCTGCACCGAGAGTGTATCTTCGTGATAAGAGAAACAAATTAGTACACACATTCGCGTCAGACACCTGAACATCAGATATCAGATAGAAGATCAAGTACAAACCGTTTAAGAACGTTGCCACCTTCTTTGTCGGCAGATCGGCAAAGTCACTTGCTTCTCCTGTCCTGTCCTTTCGAGAATCAAGCCTGGTATTCCAGCAGTACATCCGCTGCACAGTATTGGCAATAGAAACGTTAATTCACGATATGAGTATTACAGTTGAGAGTCAAACTGTTTGAAACGTTATGCATTGGTATAGAGTCATATTCCTTACCGGATTCCCAACTTTCTGATTACATGACCAGCTGTACCATGGGTATAACTACGTGTTTAGAGCAACAAATTAGTAGACATTTTAGCAGACGGACGGCTTAACTAGGAGATCGATTGTCAATCCGTTCGAAATCGTTACCACCTATATTGAGGATTGAACGGCTTAGTCAGTAACTTCACCTATCCTGTGATTTCGAAAGTCAAACCAGGTATTTCGAGAGTTAATCCACTGAACAGTATTGGGAATAGACACCTTGGTTCAAGGTATGAATATTAAAATAGAGCGTCACACCGTGTGAGAACGTTACTAAATTTTATAAAGTCAAACGTTTCACCGAAGACCTTACGCTCCGATGAACTAACCCTCTGTATCGAGAGTGTAACGTCGTGTTCTGGAGGGGAATTGCTACACATTTCAATGACGGATACCTTATTTCATGTATGAATTTGAAGATCTGGTCTGATACCCGTCGAGACCCTTACCACCTTCTATAAGTGTCGAACGGCTAAGTCAATTGCTTCAGCTATGCTACGATTCCGAACGTCAGGCCTGACATCCCGATTGAAAATTCGCTGAATAGTATTGTCAATAGAAACTTTAATTCACGGCTTGAATAGTAAAGGAGAGCGTCAAATCGTTCGAGAACGTTTTCACCTTCAGCGATAGACGAACGGCTAAGTCAATAGCTTCAACAATCCAGAAATTCCGAAAGTGAAACCAGGTATGCGGGAGTAAATCCGCTGAACTGTTTTGGCCATAGACACCTTAGTTCACGGTTTGATATTGAAATTGAGCGTCAAACCATTCGTGAACATTATTAATTGTTTTAAAGTCAATCATTATACCGATTGCCTTACCGTCCGAGACGCTGACCTCCGTATCGGGAGTATGTCTACCTGTTTAGGGAAAGACAATAGTATACATTTTGGTGACGAGCACCATAATTTCAAGCATGAATTAAAAGATCGAGAGTCACACCCTTCGAGAACGATGCTACCTTCTTCGGGAGTCGAACGCCTAAGTCAGTATCTTCACCGACCCTGTTATTCCGAGAGCCAAACAAGGTATATTAGGAGTACACACACTCAGCCCTATAGGCAGTGGACACTTAGTTCACAGTTTGAATGTTTATTATACGTTTGAGAATGCTACCAATTGGTACATCGTCATACTCTTTACGGAGTACCTTACAATCCGAGGTCTTAACTAGCCGAGTCAAGAGTATGACTAGGTGTTCAGAGACACAAATAGCTATACATTTTAGTGGGGGAACTTTAATTTCTCGAACAGGTAGATCGTATATCGTCTTATTTATAACGAAATTAAGGTGCCTCGAACCAAGAACTACTAATTTGATCCCTGATCACGAAGTTATACTCTTGATACGGCGAGCAAGCTTCTCCGCTGGTAAGGATATCGGTAAAATGTGAATTACGGTGTCAATTGCCAATATCCTTCAGGTTATGTACTCCCGGATTTCCTGGTTTGACTCTCCAAATCACTAGGTATGTGAAGCTTTTGACTCCGCCTTTCGACTCGCAAAGAGGCTGGTATCGTTCTCGAATGGGTTATTCCTCGATACTTTAATTAATATA